>NW_027189174.1:0-297207 GCF_040958095.1 Procambarus clarkii
CAGCTGTAGCCCAACGGAAGGGATTATACATCAACGAGTGCTTGACTAGGAACAGACAGCACCTCCTCTACCGCCTGCGTCAAATCCGTCAAAAAAACCCAGATGCGATTCATCAGTGCTTCGTTAGAGATGGACTGATAAAGGTGAGAAAAACCGCAGAGGGAAAATGTTCACAATTACTAAAGAAGAGAACCTCAACGCTTTCCTCTCCCAATGTGGTCTGTCTCAGCTCATTATCACTCCCAGTGAATTAACTTAATTAACCCCCTGTCAACTAGTGGGGCTAGGTTTCCTAAGTCTCATTGTTTCATTTTCTGACTTAATTTTTAACTTACTCTTAACTAGTCATTTACTGAAATTATTTAATTGAGTGCATAAATAGTTCTTCAGGTCTTATTAATTATACAGTCATAACTGAACTATTTATAGTTAATAATCATTAGCTTAAATTTGCCTATGCTTATTATTCAACTTTTCTTTGATTCCATTTATTACCTAGGTTGCCTAGCCTCGCCATGCTCCCTTACTCCATTGTACCCCTGGCTTTGCCTGCATCTCAAATTGCAAATTGTTACTTACAGTGTACCTGAGAGTACTTGTAAGCAATCTACCTCATTTTTCATTTTTGCTCAATTTGTTTTTGTATTGCTTAGTCTTGTTTATATTTTTGTTTTGTATTTCTATATATTGTGTTTTGTATAGTCCATGTTTATATGTTTTTTCGTTAATCTCATTTATTACCTAGGTTGCCTAGCCTAGCCATACTCCCTTACTCCATTGTACCCCTGTAAGCCCCTTTTGAGTTTGCTTTGTTCTGTATTGTGTACATCTTTTTCCCTATTTTATAGCTTATTTCTACCTTGTTATTTGCCTTTCTTCCCTTGTTTTTCCTGCAATCAGCTTTTTTTATGCAGACAAGTATAGACCCTGAACTTAACCTCTTATCCACTATCTATGACAATTATCACTTTAATGATCTAAATTGCAGATATTTTGCAGCACATGATGTAAACAATGTATTAACTCATAATCACAATATCTCTGTAATCAATTTGAACGTTAGATCCCTAGGTAAACACTTTGATGATGTTAGTGCCTTGATTGAAGCTATTGACAACAAATTCTCTTTTATTATACTTACTGAAACATGGTTGAAAGAGGATACTACTCAGCTCTTTAACATGCCTAACTACTCAGCAATTCACTACTGTCGTCAACTTCAGAGAGGTGGTGGCACTGCTCTTTACTACCACCAAGAACTAACATGCTTAAAAGAAATTAGAACCAGAGACTGCTATGGGGAGTATATCTTCGCCAGCTTCAGAGTCAAGGGTGCCGAGTCTGTCCTGACTGTGGGTGCAGTTTATAGAATTCCTAACACTGATGTGTCCGAATTCAACTCAAACCTTAGAAATCTAATACTTGATAACAGACTGAACAAAAACCACCTAATTATCGCAGGGGACTTTAATATTGACCTCTGCGAGCCTGAACACCCCACTGCTGTTAGCTTCCTCAACTGTATGAATTCCTGCTTCCTCATACCCTTAATCACTAGACCTACTAGAATCACTGATAGCACTGCCACGACGCTCGATCACATCTGGACAAACATAACCTCTCCGCTTACTTCAGGTATAATCACCGATAGCACTACAGATCATTACCCCACATTTCTCTTAACTAACATTAGCAAACCACCTCTTGAGTCAAGAGTGATACGTTTTAGACTACACAATGAAACTGCTATAGACAATTTTATAACTGCTGCTGATAATGTCAACTGGGAGTCCGAGTTAGGTAACATAGTGGACATCAACCTAGCAGTGCAATCTTTTCTTCAAAAAACTCTTAGCCTTTATAATACCCACTGTCCTATGCTTACAAAACAAGTCACAACCAAAAGGCTTAACAATCCCTGGCTTCCAAAGGGAATACTTAAATCTATTAATAAAAAACATGACCTTGAGAAGAAGTATAGGTTAGGAATTGTCTCCAAAGAATTCTCAAAGAATTACTCATTATTGCTGTCTAAGATAATTAGACGAGCCAAAACTAAATACTACGAAGATAAATTTACCCAAATAAAGAGCAACATTAAACAAACTTGGAGAACAATTTCTCAAATATTGGGATCAAAGAAGTCTTTAAATAACAAACCGACTCTCCTGTCTAATAACGATGGTCAGCTTTCAGCCTCTGATTCTGCTATTGAGTTCAATAGGTTCTTCTCTTCCATTGGTTCATCCCTTGCAAATGATATTCCATCTTCCAGTACAGACATTAATGACTATCTTTCAGGTAACTATCCACAGTCTCTGTACCTAAATCCTATTAATTCCACTGACGTCAATGAGATAATCCTTTCCCTTAAAACCAAGTCTGGTGCCCTTGAGGAGATACCAACTTTAATTTACAAAAAAGCCTCCAGATCTTTAGCCCCTGCTATTGCTTTGCTCTTCAACAAGTCACTTGAACTCCAAACCTTCCCAGATATTCTAAAAAAAGCGAGAGTAACGCCTGTCCACAAATGTGGTAATCTCACAGATGTTAACAACTACAGACCTATATCTATCCTGCCAAACTTGTCAAAATTTTTTGAAAAACTAATCTATAAGCAGCTTTACTCATATCTAGCCAAACTCAATATACTTAGCCCTTGCCAATATGGCTTCAGACCCAAAAAAAGCACTAACGATGCACTTATTAGTATGCTTAACTCGATTCATACAGCTCTTGATAAAAATGAGTTCCCTGTTGGGTTGTTTGTGGACCTGCGTAAAGCTTTTGATACTGTCAACCACCAAAACTTTCTTCTTAAATTACATCATTATGGAGTCAGAGGACACTCCCTACAATAACTCAAATCCTACCTTACTGACAGGCTCCAATATGTTTCTGTGAATAATACAATTTCTCCCACCCTACCCATCAACATTGGTGTTCCCCAGGGCAGCATACTTGGCCCTCTCCTCTTTCTCATCTACATTAATGACCTTCCAAATGCCTCCCAACACCTCAAACCAATTCTATTTGCTGACGACACAACCTTCATTTACTCCAGTCCTGATCCCCTTGCTCTAAATGCCACAGTAAATACTGAGCTAAATAAAGTCCATCTGTGGCTAACTGCCAACAAACTCACCCTTAACATTGACAAAACCTTCTATATTCTGTTTGGCAATAAATCCTCTAATCAAATAAATCTCAAAATAAACAATACCCAAATTTATAACAAATTAGATGGCAAATTCCTTGGCATTCTCATTGACCACAAGCTTAATTTCCAGGGACACATTCTAAACATATCAAAAAAAGTTTCAAAAACTGTGGGCATTCTTTCTAAGATCAGATATTATCATGTGTATTATACATATATAAAACGCTAAACTATAATGCCAATCCTGATCTCAAAAGCTACATAGAAGGTTGTATCAGAACCCATGAGCATCACACCAGAAATAAATACAGTTTTGATATTCCTAGAGTACGACTTAATCAAACTAGAAATGCTCTACAAATCAAGGGGCCCAGAATGTGGAATGACCTTCCCAACCATGTTAAAGACTGTACCTCTCTCAACCAGTTTAAGTTAAAAGCGAAGCTATACCTAATAAATTCCCTGTAACCTACCTTACCCTTCTATTGTCAACCAATGTCTGTTTTTTCTTTAAAGAGCGCTGTTTGTCGACATAATTATATTTGTGCTGCTTTTTCATCTATGTTTTCATTTCTTGTTTTCATTCTACTCATTATGCTCAATTAGTATTAAGCTTGTCATTTAAGTTTATCATGCCCGAAACGCTTTGCGTAATAGTGGCTTTAGGCATTGTATGTACTAGCTCTACCTATAAGTCAAACAATCCTTGTAAATATTTATTGTATGTATGTACCTTACCTAAATAAAATTGTATTGTATTGTATTGTATTGTATTATAAGTGTCAACGATGGGGACGTCACGTAGCCAGGTACTGCACAAGCAAAAACTTTTTTTGTGCCGTGTGTGGTGAACCTCATAAATCTGAGGTGTGTTTTAAACTCATAAAGGAACTGCAGTCAGTAAGTGAAAAATGCATAAACTGTGGCAGGAGCGGTGTTCAAGACTGGCACCTTGACTGTGTCAAGCGACCAGCTGCTTACGGCCAGGTGCCCGGCCCCGCCCACCCGGGAGGATGGTTGCCAGGCACAGCTGCCGGCTCTAATTCCTGTGCAGAGCCACCTGGACGTAGTGTTCGTAGCAGCTGGATACCAAATACTTCACCATCTGCCAAGCACCAAGTGCATCACGGGGCCAGACGACAGGTGTCTGTTCAACCTGCGCCTGCCCGTCAGGTGCCAGGAACCTGCCTCCCGGAGGTGTTGACACAACACTCGCCATACCCTTCACACCACCATGAAGAGCAGTTGCCAAATGCTGCCATCAGTCCCACTCGCTGTTCAGAGCCATCTGGAGGTGATGTTCGCTCCAGCTGGTTGCCAAACTCACCACGTTTAAATTACGAAGTGCACAAGGGGACCGGTGCCAGACCGAAGACTCCTGCCATCATCCCAGCTCCCCCACAAGAACCAGGTGCTGCATCTTCTGCCAGTGGTGGGCCTTCCCCTGATGTAGAGTGGCCACTTCCTTGTTCTGCCAGTGGTGGGCCTTCCCCTGATGTAGAGTGGCCACTTCCTGGTTCTGGGATAATGTCACCTACTGTGAGACCACCATCCACAGCTGGACCCCACAGTCAACTGGAAGTGGGGGATAAGGAACTGGATCAAAATGAGACAGATCGCAACCTCAGCCTCCCTACCACCTCGCCCTTGGGTTGCTCCACTGTTCAAGCAGTGGTTGCCCTTCGTGACTGGTTGCAGGAACACCAGCAGCAGTCACAGCAGCAAACGGAGCGGCTGCAAGAGCAACTCCAATATGAGAAAAAATCCACCAGAGATATTTCGATGATGGTCACGTGTATGAGGGGACTTGTAAGCAATGACTCCCAACCCTCCCCTTCCACCCCTGAACCCTCCAAAAATGTGTTCGCTTGCCCATCAGGGGAAACTTCTAGTGATCTTGAAACCTTGTGTAGTGGAGCCCTTCCACGCAGGTTAACTGCCAAAGTTGTGCTAAAGTATGTTCAAAACGACTCTATAGCTGGAAATGACAGACAAATTGTACTAGACCATTGGATGCAAATGTGTGACATTGGTAATAAACTAAGAAATGTTCCTGGACTTATACAGTAGTGCAATAGATAATATGTATATAGATAATATATATTAAGAGAACTAATAATATCAATATATAATGCTGACTTTAAATGCACAAATAACTAAGTTATCCGTCCTTAGCTGGAACATTGCATCCCTCAAAAAAAGGTTCTCAGATTTACATCACAAAGTAACAACTGAACACATCGATATTGTATGTCTCCAGGAGTGCAGAGTTCCCGCAAGATCCTCACCCCCGAAATTGCCCTCATTTGTTTCTTACAACCTCAGATCCAGTAACTCTTGCATTCTATACATCAAACAATCCCTACCCCATCAACTTCTGCCAGAAAAACAAACTGCCGGTCAACAGTATCATGGAGTGAGGATCTATGTGGACAACTCTGTTCTCAATGTATTTAATCTATATGCTCCAGCAGGAAAGTTAAATTATATTGATCTTCCGGCCTGCGCTCAAGCAGAGCCAACCATCATTCTTGGTGACTACAATGCTAGACACAAGGACATTGGTGGCTCTCGCTTCAGTAACGGTAACGGGAATCAACTGCTGTCGCTACTAAATAGTCACCAAGATGTGCAGATTGTGGGTGACCTTGAACCCACGCATATATGTGGAGGCATTCTAGACCTCTGTGTTGGTTTCAACGTCTCTCACGTCTGGTGCACATCATCTATTGTAACAGATTTGTTGTCAGATCATCACCCTAGATTGACTACTTCATGTATAGGAAATACCATCCTGCCCGGTGGGACTTTTAAACGCAAACGGCTCAGTGTTCCTCCTGCTCGACGTGAAGACTTTGTTGCTCATGTGTCAGAGTGGTACAGCACTTATGATCCCTCCACAGTCCAGACATTTAACGACGGTCTAGTACAGAGCATTCAGATGTTTGCTGACCCTTTAGGTCGGCCCCCTGCACCATCCAATAGTCGGAACGATATGAAAGGTAATAAATGCCATGCCTATTACAATGACCCCAAACTGCGTACTTTGAAACGCACTGCCAGACGAGTTGGGCTTGCATATAGGGAAACACGTACACCAGCAATGCTCAAGCTCTTTCAGAAAGCCCTAGCCAAGGCGAGGGAGCGCATGACAGAGCTCAGGCAAGATAACTGGGAAACTTTTGTTAACAGTCTCAACTCTCACACTCCCCTCAGCCAGGCATGGAAGGATATTAAAAGAATTAAAGGCGATAAGATCGGCCAAGTAGCACACCCTCACCCTCTACACAGAGCAAACAAGTTAGTCGATGCTTGGGCAACCCCCTCTAGCTTCAATAATCTTCCCCCAGACATGCAGTTTAGATTAAATGCTGGTTACGGAGATCGAGAGAGGCTCGTTGACTTCATGCTCCACAAGGAAGATGAATGCAACGTGCCATTTACTGAGTTTGAATTACTCGCGGCCCTAAACAAAGGCAAAGCCACATCCCCCGGTGAAGATGGTATCACTTATGACATATTGCGTCTGCTCCCTTTAGTATCAGGGAATCCCCTGCTTGAGCTGTATAATATGAGCTATGTTACTGGGGAGCTTCCTATCTCTTGGACCAACAGTATAATCATTCCAATTCCCAAGCCAAATCAAGAATGCTTTCCGTCCAATTTCCCTTACTAGCTGCATTTGCAAAACATTCGAGAGAATGGTCCTAAACCGTCTCCTCCATAGAATAAGAACCATGCTATCCCCCCAGATATATGGCTTCATGCATGGAAGGAGTGTGCATCATTGCATCACCACCTCTCTTACCCTGCACACTGAAAAGTCATATACCACCTTCCTAGATCTTAAGTCTGCCTTTGATATTGCAAATAGACATGTTATCTTGAGTGAGCTTGCAAGAATGAATATTGGTGGTCGGCTTCTTTGTTGGATCAGGGGTTACTTATCCAACAGG
Source organism: Procambarus clarkii (assembly GCF_040958095.1). Lineage (NCBI taxonomy): Eukaryota > Metazoa > Arthropoda > Malacostraca > Decapoda > Cambaridae > Procambarus > Procambarus clarkii. The sequence goes on from NW_027189174.1 coordinate 7,117, forward strand.
AAGTCATCTGTATTTTTCCAGGGACATAGGAGTGTAACAAAATACTTTGAACTAGGTACCCCGCAGGGTGGTGTCCTCAGTCCTACCTTATTTAATATCTTAATAAACACGCTGTTAGACTCTATACCGAGCAAACCCAACGTCCACATCATTAGCTATGCTGATGATATAATGATACACACCACTGGGTATGCTAACACGCAGAACACTCTTAACTCTGTATTAGACTCATGTCAGGACCTAGGTTTAATTATCTCAGCAGAGAAAACAAAGATACTAAATCGGCGCCCACCCAGGCAGGGAGGAGCTGTTCGCAAGATGCAACTGTCTGATGGCTCCCAGCTCGACTATGTAAACAGATTCAAATACCTTGGCCTTGAGGTGCTACTGTATGGTCCTATTGTATTCAGACTCTGTCGTCAGTATAAAGAGAGGCTCCGAGCTCTCAAGGCTGTTGCAGGTTATCACTCAGGCTATGGTGCCAATGTCAGAATTGTCAAAATGATGTACCTTGCATACATTTATTTATTTATTTATTTATGCATATACAAGAATGTACATAAGGAATGTGAGGATACAAATATGGTAATTACAGTCTTGTAAAGCCACTAGCACGCGCAGCGTTTCGGGCAGGTCCTTAATCTAAGAAAATTTTAAGGAGGTAAATACTTGCAAAATTATAGACAAAAAATGATAACAGATTACATGAAATGAAAAAAAAGATGAGAGAAAATTGTAGGTACAGTATATTAAAGCACATAGGTAGCTAAGATTGATTGCAATGACAGCTTGAATGGTAGTTGACAAAAAAATTGGTAGGCATAATACAGCAGAAACAATATAAGATTAGTTGCAATGACAGCTTGAATGGTAGTTGACAAAAATTGGTAGTCACAATACAGCATATGGCTAGCACATAAAAGAAGACAGCAATGAACACAATGATAAGGTTGTTTGAAATTACATAAAAATTAGGAGATTGGGAAACACTAGGTACAGAGCAAATTTAAAGCTCAGTGTAGGAAACTAAGAAGATGAAGTTAGGTACTTTTTGGTTTTGCTTTTAAATAAGGCAAAAGTTTTACAGTTTTTCAATTCACTAGGGAGTGAGTTCCATAAACTAGGTCCCTTAATTTGCATAGAGTGTTTACACAGATTAAGTTTGACCCTGGGGATATCAAAGAGATATTTATTTCTGGTGTGGTGATAATGGGTCCTATTATACATCAGATCTTTAATGGATTATACTGCACCTCTGCTTGTTTTGATGCCTGAAAGAAAGCTTGGAGGGCTTGAAAAATTGCAGAACGAAGCCTTGAGGATAATTCTTGGGTGCCCTCGTACCACAAAGATACTTAATATGAGAAAGGAACTTAATATTCTGAGCGTTGTTGATCGTGTTACTGAAATTAACTGTCAAATTGGTATAAAAATGCTTAGGCTAACTCATCCTAATCCTTGCACAGAAGCCCTCCAGAATTTCTTTATTGAAGATCAGCATTGTTCCAAATGGATAACAAAAACTAGAACTCAACTCAAAATGTATCAGGTTCATGATTTGTACCAAGAGAAACAACAACGGCACTTTCCTGCACCGTGGGAGGTTACACCCTTTCCAGTTTTAATCCCTCCCTTTCCACCCAAGAAGCAAATTAGAGATCAGCCCAAGCTTCGTCTTGAGGCAAAGCTCAACGCCTTAAGCCATATTGATGCTCTGTCCACAGAGCATTCTCTCTCTCAAATCATATACACTGATGGTTCCCTACACCGCACCACGGGTGCAGCTGGAAGTGCAGTTGTTCTGACAATGGGCGATGGCTTCTACTTTGAGTGGGGAGTCCGTATAAACAATTGGGCCTCTACCCTTCAGACCGAACTATTTACCTTGATCCTTGCACTGAAATGTGTACAAGTCTCCAAACTTGATACATTAATTGTAAGTGACTCCTTATCATCCTTAAATGCTCTCAACTCTTTAAGACATAACTGTAACATGCTCGTGTCCGAAGCTAGACACAAATACAACAAAATTATTAAGGATGGTAACAGAGTCCATTTCATGTGGTCTCCATCTCATGTTGGCCTCCGAATGCATGATAGAGCTGATAAGTTAGCCAAAGAATCTGCCTTTAAAGGAGCCGTTGAGTGTAACCTTGGATTGTCAATGAGCAATCTGAGAGCAGTAGTACACCGAGAACTTCAACAAGATCTTGTAGATCTGAGGCAAAGTGAAATTGACACCAGTAATTCCATCTTATTTATTTATTTATTTATTTATTTATTTATGCATATACAAGAATGTACATTGGGAATGTGAGGATACATAATATGGTAATTACAGTCTTGTAAAGCCACTAGTACGCGCAGCGTTTCGGGCAGGTCCTAATCTAAGAAAATTTTAAAGAGGTAAATACTTGCAAAATTTATAGACAAAAAAATTATAACAGTTACATGGAATGAAAAAAAGAAGATGAGAGAAAATTGTAGGTACAGTATATTAAAGCACATAGGTAGCTAAGATTGATTGCAATGAAGCTTGAATGGTAGTTGACAAAAATTGGTAGGCACAATACAGCAGAAACAATATAAAATTGATTGCAATGACAGCTTGAATGGTAGTTGACAAAAATTGGTAGTCACAATACAGCATATGGCTAGCACATAAAAGAAGACAGCAATGAACACAATAAGGTTGTTTGATACTACATAAAAATTAGGAGATTGGGTAACACTAGGTACAGAGCAAATTTAAAGCTCAGTGTAGGAAACTAGGAAGATGAAATTAGGTACTTTTTGGTTTTGCTTTTAAATAAGGCAAAAGTTTTACAGTTTTTCAATTCACTAGGGCGTGAGTTCCATAGACTAGGTCCCTTAATTTGCATAGAGTGTTTACACAGATTAAGCTTGACCTTGGGGATATCAAAGAGATATTTATTTCTGGTGTGGTGATAATGGGTCCTATTACATCTGTCCAGAGAGAGTTTCAGAGCACGGTTTGCATTTAAGAACAGGGTTTTGTAAATGTAGTTGTGTTATGATCTCAGCCTGCAGGAGAAACGAGTCTCCCTCCTTGAGAGTTATTCATCAAGCCTGACCTGATTAGAAGGTCTAGCATGTATTGAGGTGATAGCCCATATGTAAAATAGTTGCTTGGATATGTATAACAGTTTGAGATTATGGGCAATGAAGAAGAAAACAGATAAATGACTGGCTAGGAGATGTGGACATTTTGCTGGAGGCATGAGGCTCGCTTCCGGAGGACCTTGACCTCACTTGAGTGCCAGACATCGCAGGGGGAAGCCGCGCTCCGTTTGAGCTCCCGTCAGAAGGGAACCCCTAGTGATATATCTCTAAGAGAAGAGAAGTGTGCAGACGTGCCAGCTGTGGAATTGAGCTGGGAACGTTGTGGTCTCAAGTCTTGGACGGCGAGGAGAGTTTAATAAGCTGCTCAGAGGCATTTTCGTGGGCTGTGTGGAGCGCCCTGACCAGACGCCGTCAGAGGGAAAGCGCCCTCGACCTTATAATCTGTGGTAAGCACGATATACGCCAGTTCATAGTGATTGCTTGTAGTTGGCCGTGTGCCCAGCGACAGTAGCGATGTTTATTTATAAGTTAGACATGTTTTAATAAGGCAGAAAGCCTGAAATAGGAGAATGAAGAGGGAGGAACACGGAGCGACGTCCATCCCCTCTGAGCTCTGACAGACGACTGAGGGAGCCCGGCTCCTGACGGAGGAAGACCCTCCCAGCGAGTGAGGACCGCCGCCGAGCGAGGTGGAGTATGGACCCGCCCAAAACGGGGGAGTCCACTCTCACTGTATGTAGAGAACAGATAGAGGTTTGAGGCAAGCATATTGTGTGGTTATTTTTGTTTATGTGTTAAAGGGGAACATTTTATTGGAGTGTCGATGGGTTGCAGGTTTGTCTTTGGGGAAGAAGTTGCTGAGAACTTCGAAGCCAGCCTAGATGAAGTAATTGATGAGACTCCAAGGTAGTGAAGCAGAGGACCTCGAGCTGTGAGGAGAAGCAGTGAAGAGGAGTGTCACGTGCTTCTGTAGAGGTGGTGTAGCAGCCAAGAGAGCTGTGGAGGAACCTAGCAGAAGGGTGAAGCACCGTAGTTACTCAAGGAAACTTCATGATAGCAGCCTGGAGAAGCTGCAGAGGATCCTGGTAGTGAAGCCCGGAAGAACCTAAAGATATTAGGGTAGTGAACTTCCAGAGGTGGAAGGGAAGTACTGGTGGATTACTTGTAGGGAGTTGATAGTGTTTGGTTGTCATTAGCGTGCAAGACGCAGTGAGAGGTGAGTGACTGTTTGCATTCTTATGTCATGGAGTGTTTTACCCTGAAGTTTAGAGTTACAGTCGTAGGCTGGATTACCTACAGACGTATGCGTTCTAGGACTGATAGAGTGATCGATTGATCATTGTTGTGTATCAATGAACATTTATACTGATATGTTATTGCATTCAAATGCTGATTTTCTTGGTACACATTTATAGATACATATATGTATTCTCTTGCTGATGGTGCAACAGTGTATGTAGACTTGATCAACTTGAGGAGGTTGATAGTATCAGGTGGTGAACCAGGAGATAGGATACCACTTGATAAGCTGATGATAGAGTTCTGATGGTGTTGGAGTGCAACCTGATTGTAATATTATAGAGTATAGGATTCATTATTATTATATGTGTGTATGTATTGTGTATGTGCTTTGTCCAGTAAATGTATCACAATTTGCTGGTGTTTGCCCTTGTCCTAGTGAGGCTTCCCAGGAGGTAGTAAAGAAGGAGAGAGAGAAAGAACCAAGAACCACTGCTGTGGACAGGGTAGAAGGTAATACTGATAAGTCAAAGGGGGATTGAGGAGATCATATTACCTAAGGAGAGAGTGGGGAGTCACAGTGGCTCGAGTGGGTGTGTGCACGTGACAACGAGGCTAAGTGTTGGAGCCGCATCCCCTAAACATGTGACGTTGAGCCCCTCTCCAAGAGCCAGAAGCACCAAGGGTGATCTCCTAGTATAAGCACTCTACCGAGTTGTGGGTTGGGTTGTCCGTAGAGAAGAATCAACGACGACAACACCAACCAACCCACAGACTATAATAAATTGGGGGCCTGTGTCCGGGAGAGTGAACTGACACACCCACACCCTGTCCAAGAGTGGATTTGTACACCCTTGCTGAAATAAACTGCGTGACCGCAGGTGTATACTCTCTCTCTTGGGAAGACTCACAGGACAAGATGGATAAGGTGCAAGCGTTTGTGGAGTCAGGCAAGCCTGAGGACTTAGAAGGTTGCACGAGGGATCAATTGAAACAAATAGCAGAAAAATGTGGCATTAGGTTGAAAGCATCTAAAGTAGCTGGGATGAAGGATGAGATCCTGAGGCAGTTAAGAGCCAAAAGTGAAGCGGCAGAGCAAGGAGCCCAGAAAGGAGCTGAAAGTGGAAAGGAGGATGATGGGCAGGATGACGTGAGATCCCAGGGATCGAGTAGGAGCAGCAAGAGTAGCCGCAGTAGCAGGAGTAGCCGAAATAGGAGCTTGGAGAGATTCCAGTTAGAGCTCCAGATGCAGCAACAACGAGAGGACAAGGAGAGACAGTTCCAGCTGGAAAAGATGAAATTAGAACTCCAGATGAAAAATGAAGCAGAGAAGGAAAAAGAAAAAAACAGGCTGGAAGTAGAAAAAGAAAAAACCAGGCTGGAAGTAGAAAAAGAGAAAACCAGACTGGAAATAGAAAAAGAGAAAGCCCAGGTCGAAAAAGAAAAAGCCCAGGTCGAAAAAGAAAAAGCCCAGGTCGAAAAAGAAAAAGCCCAGGTCGAAAAAGAAAAAGAGAGGACAAAACAAATGCAGATAGAAGCGAATAGAACCTTGGCTGAGCAAAGGATTGAACATGGGTTGCCAGAGAGCACCACCCAGGTATCACACCCACCAGATGTTAGGGTTAGGGAGAAGGACATTCCCTTGTTTGTTCCCGAAGAGGCGGAGAGCTTCTTCGAGCATTTTGAAAAAGTAGCCAGCATCAAGGAGTGGCCACAGGAGGAATGGGCCCAGCTGGTCCAGTTAAGATTGACCGGTGCAGCCAGGGAGGCATACACCCAATTGTCACTGGAAGAGTGCCAGGATTATGCCACGGTAAAGAGCAGCATATTGCGCTCGTTTCAGTTAACCCCAGACGCTTATAGGAAGCGTTTCAGAGAAATGATCAAAGTTGGAGCATGTACGTTTGCTGAGACAGCAAGGGATCTGGAAAGACGATTCCAGAAATGGATTGAGGCTGCTGGAGTTGGATCTTACGCTGACCTGAAGCAACTGATGGTCATGGAGAAGTTCTTGGAGATGATGCATCCCGAAACAAAGTTAAAGATCCAAGAAGCAGGGATAAAGGAGGTGAAAGATGCCGCAGATATGATTACTGAAGCGTACAGGAGCTTGAGGGAGAACAGAGTGAAGAACGAGGTGAGACGCAGCAATGGCAGACCCAGTGGAGTCTGGGGAGGAAGAAATTATGAGAGACCCAGAGGAGTCTGGGGTGAGAAAAATTTTGATAAATGGGCAGATAAAAGTAAGTACCCTAAAACTCAGAAGAGTAGGTCGCACACTTCGTCTGAAAGTGAGGATGGAGGAGCTAAACGAGAAACTAATCGTTATCCAGGGAATCAAGGGTCCAGTAAAGCTCCACAGAGTATGAGTAGTACGTCTGGCCCGAGGAACTCCAATACGAGTAGGCAGAGTCAGAGCTACTCTGGTACATATAGAAGAGACTTTTCCCAGATGAGATGTTACAATTGTAACGGATTGGGTCACGTGATGCGAGATTGTCGGCAGGGCAAGAGAGTTGTGACCCTGGCCATGTGTGACCCCCGAGGTAAATATACTAATGTGTTCCGAGACAAACCACAGAGAGCGAACTTAGTGAACGAGAGGTATAGGCCGTTCATGAGCAAAGGTTGGATCAGTGTAGGAGGCCAACCTGAGGTAGAAGTTGGTATCTTAAGAGATACCGGAGCTAATCAGAGCTTGATTACGAGAAGCCTGATTGGGAATGATCGACGGTTAGCTGGCAGGAGTAAGATGAGGGTATATGGGTTATTGTCTGAGAGTGACATGCCCGTATGCACTGTCCAGCTAAGGTCGGAATATGTGTCGGCAGAGGTGATGTTGGGAGTGTGCCCCGACATACCTGTTCCAGGAGTCCAAGTGATCCTGGGGAATGACTTGTGCGGGACAAAGGTGTTGCCAAGAGTCATAGCGAAGACTGTGCCAGAGGAGTGCCCAGAAGGCCACGGCACGAGTGGGACACCTGAGAGTGTGAACCTGACTGACATCCGAGGAGATGCGTCAGGAGACCGCCAAGCCATTGAGTACCCTGTCTCGGTAGTGATGAAGACAGAGATGGCCGACGAGGAAGACACTGGAGAAGGTGAGACAGTGTCGATTCAGCCGGTGGAAGAGATCGATGTAGATATAGCGTGGCTGTTTGATGAAGGTCCAGCCCAGGAGAATGAAGTCTCAGTGAGGTCGAAAGTGAGGATGACCCAACCGAAGAAGAATCATGTGAAGAGAGCGGACCTGAGTAGGGCCCAGACTGCTGAAATTAAGAGTCGGAAGGTGAATGCAACTGTGCTGAGTAGAAATGAGGAAGGGTGTGGACAGACTGAGGACGGGAGTAGAGCGTCAAGTTGTCCACGAGCACAGAGGCATAGGGATAGTGGAGTTAAGTTGTTTGAGATGTCAGGAGTTGACATGTTTCTCAGAAAACGTGGAGGAGAGATAGTGAAGAAGAGTAATAGCCGAGAAAATGAAAGGAGAAGAGACAGTATGTGTGGAGAGATGCTTACGAGCACTTTGGGAGAGGCAAAGCGACATGTATGGTCGAGTGCTGTTGGATGTAGTATAGTGCCCGAAGAAACTTTTAGGGAACGAAGAAGAGTTGAAGGAGAAGAAATGGAGTGGTATAGAGGTGAGAAGTGTGGGAAGAGGATGATGATACAAGCATGGAGGAATAGAAGAAAGCCGAGGACTCGATGGAGGTCAAACAGGATGAGGTCTCGGATAAATGAGGAGACGAAAGGGAGGATCGTCGGTGAAGACGAGGAAGTGAAGTATGATGACAGGAGACGAAAGTATAATGGCAGTAGATGGAAGTGTGAAGACGACAGAGGAGGTACAGACAGTAGACGTCTGACTCTGGACGTGAAGAGAGGAAGACGAGGAAACGGAGAGTGGAAACAATAAGTAGAGTGGACCGATGGAGTGCAGGCGTCCAAGGAGGACAGCCTAGCCAAGAGGTGCCAGAGAGGTCAGATCGTTTATGAGAAGATCATGTTTCGGGCGAGTTGTGAGCCAGATGTTGCAAGGAGCAACGAACTAATTGTAGACTCCTAAGAGAGTATATCGGGTGAAGAACGAGACAGTGTGGTGGCGGATGTATTATCCCGAGCTTTGCCACTGGAATAACTCTCAAAAATAAGGGGAGGGGAGTGTTATGATCTCAGCCTGCAGGAGAAACGAGTCTCCCTCCTTGAGAGTTATTCATCAAGCCTGACCTGATTAGAAGGTCTAGCATGTATTGAGGTGATAACCCATATGTAAAATAGTTGCTTGGATATGTATAACAGTTTGAGATTATGGGCAATGAAGAAGAAAACAGATAAATGACTGGCTAGGAGATGTGGACATTTTGCTGGAGGTGTGAGGCTCGCTTCCGGAGGACCTTGACCTCACTTGAGTGCCAGACATCGCAGGGGGAAGCCGCGCTCCGTTTGAGCTCCCGTCAGAAGGGAACCCCTAGTGATATATCTCTAAGAGAAGAGAAGTGTGCAGACGTGCCAGCTGTGGAATTGAGCTGGGAACGTTGTGGTCTCAAGTCTTGGACGGCGAGGAGAGTTTAATAAGCTGCTCAGAAGCATTTTCGTGGGCTGTGTGGAGCGCCCTGACCAGACGCCGTCAGAGGGAAAGCGCCCTCGACCTTATAATCTGTGGTAAGCACGATATACGCCAGTTCATAGTGATTGCTTGTAGTTGGTCGTGTGCCCAGCGACAGTAGCGATGTTTATTTATAAGTTAGACATGTTTTAATAAGGCAGAAAGCCTGAAATAGGAGAATGAAGAGGGAGGAACACGGAGCGACGTCCATCCCCTCTGAGCTCTGACAGACGACTGAGGGAGCCCGGCTCCTGACGGAGGAAGACCCTCCCCGCGAGTGAGGACCGCCGCCGGGCGAGGTGGAGTATGGACCCGCCCAAAACGGGGGAGTCCACTCTCACTGTATGTAGAGAACAGATAGAGGTTTGAGGCAAGCATATTGTGTGGTTATATTTGTTTATGTGTTAAAGGGGAACATTTTATTGGAGTGTCGATGGGTTGCAGGTTTGTCTTTGGGGAAGAAGTTGCTGAGAACTTCGAAGCCAGCCTAGATGAAGTAATTGATGAGACTCCAAGGTAGTGAAGCAGAGGACCTCGAGCTGTGAGGAGAAGCAGTGAAGAGGAGTGTCACGTGCTTCTGTAGAGGTGGTGTAGCAGCCAAGAGAGCTGTGGAGAAACCTAGCAGAAGGGTGAAGCACCGTAGTTACTCAAGGAAACTTCATGATAGCAGCCTGGAGAAGCTGCAGAGGATCCTGGTAGTGAAGCCCGGAAGAACCTAAAGATATTAGGGTAGTGAACTTCCAGAGGTGGAAGGGAAGTACTGGTGGATTACTTGTAGGGAGTTGATAGTGTTTGGTTGTCATTAGCGTGCAAGACGCAGTGAGAGGTGAGTGACTGTTTGCATTCTTATGTCATGGAGTGTTTTACCCTGAAGTTTAGAGTTACAGTCGTAGGCTGGATTACCTACAGACGTATGCGTTCTAGGACTGATAGAGTGATCGATTGATCATTGTTGTGTATCAATGAACATTTATACTGATATGTTATTGCATTCAAATGCTGATTTTCTTGGTACACATTTATAGATACATATATGTATTCTCTTGCTGATGGTGCAACAGTGTATGTAGACTTGATCAACTTGAGGAGGTTGATAGTATCAGGTGGTGAACCAGGAGATAGGATACCACTTGATAAGCTGATGATAGAGTTCTGATGGTGTTGGAGTGCAACCTGATTGTAATATTATAGAGTATAGGATTCATTATTATTATATGTGTGTATGTATTGTGTATGTGCTTTGTCCAGTAAATGTATCACAATTTGCTGGTGTTTGCCCTTGTCCTAGTGAGGCTTCCCAGGAGGTAGTAAAGAAGGAGAGAGAGAAAGAACCAAGAACCACTGCTGTGGACAGGGTAGAAGGTAATACTGATAAGTCAAAGGGGGATTGAGGAGATCATATTACCTAAGGAGAGAGTGGGGAGTCACAGTGGCTCGAGTGGGTGTGTGCACGTGACAACGAGGCTAAGTGTTGGAGCCGCATCCCCTAAACATGTGACGTTGAGCCCCTCTCCAAGAGCCAGAAGCGCCAAGGGTGATCTCCTAGTATAAGCACTCTACCGAGTTGTGGGTTGGGTTGTCCGTAGAGAAGAATCAACGACGACAACACCAACCAACCCACAGACTATAATAGTTGACACAAGAGAATGTGTGGAGGGAGTTAATATTTAACAAGTTTAGGGATTTAAATAAGGGAGCTGAGTGTTGTCTGAAAGCAGAGTTAGTTATTATTCTGATAGCAGATTTTTGCTGTGTGATGATGGGCTTAAGGTGGTTTGCAGTGGTAGACCCCCATGCACAGATACCATAATTAAGATAGGGGTAGATTAGTGCATAATATAGTGAGAGGAGAGCAGAGTTAGGAACATATCTGATTTTGGAGAGTATACCAACTGTCTTAGTTATGTGTTGAATGTGGGTGCTGAAGTTGAGTCTCTTGTCTAGGAATAGGCCAAGAAACTTGCCATCATTTTTATTACTGATGTTAATGTTGTCTATCTGTAGCTGAATTGCATTTGATGATTTGCTTCCAAATAAGATGTAGTAAGTCTTTTCGATGTTTAATGTTAGTTTGTTCGTTGACATCCATAAGTGGACTTTTTTTAATTCATTATTCACAACATTATTTAGTGTATGTGGTTTGAGGTCTGAATAGATAAGGGTAGTATCGTCAGCAAACAATATAGGTTTAAGAATATTAGAGACATTAGGCAGACCGTTTATATATATATATATATATATATATATATATATATATATATATATATATATATATATATATATATATATATATATATATATATATATATATATATATATATATATATATATATATATATATATATATATATATATATGACAATGTCAGACCACGGAGGAAAAATGAAACAGGAAATTTCCTTAAGTACTTTCGTATATTAAATACATCTTCAGAAGGGTCGCCTTCTGAAGATGTATTTAATATACGAAAGTACTTAAGGAAATTTCCTGTTTCATTTTTCCTCCGTGGTCTGACATTGTCACATTCTTAATCACGTGTTTATTTTCGTGATATACACACACACACACATATATATATATATATATATATATATATATATATATATATATATATATATATATATATATATATATATATATATATATATATATATATATACTTGACTCTCGTGTTTAGGAGAGTTGTGCCTTAAGCATAGACACTGTGTCTTCCCATATTAACAGGGACTTGATGAAATTAACGTCTAAATGACCCCTCACTTGCTCTAGTGCTCTTGGGAGGTGGTGATCTTTGTGGTATTTAAATACTCCGAAATTGCCATCTCTTTTAAGGGTCTGAGCGGGTGGTGGAGAGGGTTAAGGCGTACCTGTTATGCCAGTTACTCGAACCCTAGCCAGCACAGAAGCCTTCCAGCAACTGGCATAACAGGTACGCCTTAACCCTCTCCACCACCTGCTCAGACCCTTAAAAGAGATGGTAATTTTGGAGTATTTAAATACACCAAAGATCACCACCTCCCAAGAGCACTAGAGCAAGTGAGGGGTCATTTATACGTTTATTTCATCAAGTCCCTGTTAATATGGGAAGACACAGTGTCTATGCTTAAGGCACAACTCTCCTAAACACGAGAGTCAAGTATACAACTTTAGAACACTTTCCCACCAGGAGACTCGAACCCTAGCCAGCACAGAAGCCTTCCAGCAACTGGCATAACAGGTACGCCTTAACCCTCTCCACCACCTGCTCAGACCCTTAAAAGAGATGGTAATTTCGGAGTATTTAAATACACCAAAGATCACCACCTCCCAAGAGCACTAGAGCAAGTGAGGGGTCATTTATACGTTTATTTCATCAAGTCCCTGTTAATATGGGAAGACACAGTGTCTATGCTTAAGGCACAACTCTCCTAAACACGAGAGTCAAGTATACAACTTTAGAACACTTTCCCACCAGGAGACTCGAACCCTAGCCAGCACAGAAGCCTTCCAGCAACTGGCATAACAGGTACGCCTTAACCCTCTCCACCACCTGCTCAGACCCTTAAAAGAGATGGTAATTTCGGAGTATTTAAATACACCAAAGATATATATATATATATATATATATATATATATATATATATATATATATATATATATATATATATATATATATATATATATATATATATATATATATATATATATATGTATATAAGAAATAGAAGAGGTCCTAAGATACTGCCCTGTGGCACTCCAACGGTAATTGGTAGAGTGGAAGAAGTTGTATCATTGATGGTCACATATTGGTGTCTGTCACTAAGATAGGATCGGATGTAGTCAAGGGCAAGGCCTCGGATTCCATAATGCTGGAGTTTAAGTAAGAGGTAGTTGTGATTAACAGTATCAAAGGCTTTTCTTAGGTCAATGAAGAGTTCAATCGGAAACTCATTTTTGTCAAGGGCTGAGTAGATAACGTCAAGGAGACTAATGATTGCATCGTTGGTGCTCTTTTGGGACCGGAAGCCAAACTGGCAGGGGCTGAGTATGTCGAATTTTACGAGGTAGGAATAGAGCTGTTTGTAAATAATTTTTTCAAATATTTTTGATAGAATGGGTAGATTTGATATTGGTCTATAATTGTTTATGTCCGCCGGATTGCCTCCTTTATGGACTGGCGTTACTCTTGCTTTTTTGAGGATATCAGGGAAGGTGTGACACTATAGATTTGTTGAACAGTAGTGCTATGGGTGGGGCAAGGGCATGGGAGGCTCTCTTGTACACAATGGACGGAATTTCACTGGCGTTCCCTGCCTTGGTTTTTTGAGAGTGTATGATGGACACAACATCTGCCGGGCTGATTGGTGAAAGGAGAAGAGAGTTTGGATAGCTGCCTGAGAGATATGTGTTAATATGTGTTTGAGTCTGTGGGATTTTACTGGCAAGATTAGCACCAACCGAAGAAAAGAAACTTAAATTCATTTGCCATTTCTAAATCAGTTGACGGTATATCCCCATCCTTGTAGAGTTTTATTTGGTTATGTGAGTGTTGTTTAGTTCCTAGGATACTAGAGATTGTTTTCCAAGTGCTTTTCATGTTGCCTTTTGCTTCATTGAATCTATTCACATAATATAAAACTTTTGCCTTTCTTATGATACTGGTAAGCATTGATGAGTACCTTTTAGCTACTTCCATTGAAACTAGGCCAATCCTAAGTTTCTTTTCATATTCATGTTTCTTGTTGATTGAGTTGAGAATGCCACTTGTGAGCCATGGATTGTTTAATCTTTTGTCAGTTACTTGCTTGGTAAGAAGGGGACAATGAAGGTTGTAGAGGCTTAGAGTTTTGGAGAGGAAGAGGTTAGCTAATGAATTTATATCATGGGTATTATTGAATTCAGAATCCCAGTTAATATTGTGAAGTGCATCTGTAAGATTGCCTAAAGCTGATTCACTGTGTAGCCTAAATGAAAGTTTCTTGCTTTTTGGTGATGTTATGTCCATGTCCGCTATGAGAAAGGTAGGATAGTGGTCAGTTGTTCTGTCGTAGATTATACCAGATACAAGGGGAGCTGTTATGTTTGTCCATATGTGGTCCAAGGTAGTGGCTGATGTTTGAGTGACTCGGGTAGGTTTGGTGATTGTGGGGATTAGCATACAGGAGTTCATGCTGTTAAGGAAATAGTCAACTTGAGAGCAATTTTGTTGACCCAGGTCAATATTAAAGTCTCCTCCCAGAATGATGTGGTTTTTGTTGAGATTGTTGTTTATAATAAGATTCTTTAGGTTGTCTGAGAAAGAAGCTATGTTAGTATTGGGAAATCTATAGATGACTCCAATAGTCAAAGAGGATTTAAGGGATTTAATTGTAAACTGAGCAAAAGTATATTCACAGTAGTCATCTCTGTCACTAATAACACTGTTGCAGATAAATGTATCTCGGTAATATATAGCTGTGCCACCACCTTTTTTATTAGGCCTACAGTTATGAATGGCTTTATAACCAGCTAAGTTGTAGAGTTGGGTATAGTCTTTATTTAGCCAAGTTTCTGTTAAAATAATGAACGATAAGTTAGTACCTAGTGCTGTGAGTAATGCATTTAAATCGTCAAAATGTTTGCCAAGTAATCTAACATTTTGGTTGTAAACTGATAGACAGGTGCTATTTTGGAGTTTGTTTTTAGCCTGGTGTGCTGTGAAATACTTGCAATAATGATGATCAATGTGCTGGTTGGTGTAGATATGAGACAGAAGATTTTGATCAGGATCAATATCAGTGTGCATAGAGATGCAGAGGGATCACGATACAAGATACACGATAAAGCAAAACACAAGAATAAAAGCAAATACAATAAAATAGTAACAATTTAGAAGTAAAATAAAAATCCAATAGATAGCCAGGGAGGACACAGAAGTTACATAAAATAAAAAACAAAAAATCAGTAGAGACTGACAATATAAATTCTAACATTTTGGTTATAAACTGATAGACAGGTGCTATTTTGAAGTTTGTTTTTAGCCTGGTGTGCTGTGAAATACTTGCAATAATGATGATAGATAGTCATTTAAGTTTTTAGTCATTTAAGTTTTTCATGCCCGAAACGCTTTGCGTAATAGTGGCTTTAGGCATTGTATGTACTAGCTCTATCTATAAGTCCACCAACCTTTGTAAAAATTTCTTGTATGTATGTACCTTACCTAAATAAACATTTATTTATTTATTTATTTTAAATGTAAAATAAAAAATAGTAAGAAAAATAATAATCATAAAAAATCATCTATCATCATTGTTACGACCCTGGGTTCCTCAGTGGAAACCAGAGGTCAAAATTGAACTAAATAAGCTACGTTAGATTAGCAAAACGCAAGTCGATGTGTCTTTGTTTGTATCTTCCCTGCCAGACATAAGACTCTTCTTGTTTCTCAAAAAGCATTTAAAGACTGAGCTTGGGGGTTGATTATTAAATAATAACATAGGCACCAACTATGTTTACTAATACTTTCTAATCATTTGTAAAGTAACAATATGTTGCATAGGAGAAGATTTTTAATGTGCTTAGCTGCACGATCAATTAGGCTCCTATCGATCGCGGCACCACCACAATGCGGGAGGCCTGAGCTGGTCGCTGGGAGCGTTCTTCTTCTGGCTGGCGTTCGTGGGGACGAGACCTACTCTGTGGCTGCACCCCTACTCTCCTCCCTTCTCCTCTTACTTATTTCCCTTACCTTAAGTTCCTGTACCATTAAGTTAAGTACTGTGTGTTTAAGTGTGCCTACTCTGGTAGTAACGATTGGTGAGACCTGGGGGTAGTATTTGCCAGTGTTTTGGGTACCTCTAAGTGTTGTGTTTTGGTATTTAGGTACCACGTGGTCTCACTACCCTAAGCTGCATCCAGTTTCAGTGCTTATCCAGTAGTACTTTACCCTAGCTTGTTCTTAGTGTAAACCTTGTATCCTACTTATGTGGACCAAGGCTTTTAACGTAAGATAGTGTGGTAAAGTAATTATTATTATTGTTATTGGTGTGAGTGTATATGGGGGGTTGTTAAGGGGTTAATAAATAACTAAATTAGAACAGAGTATCCCTTCTTCCTGTGTGGGAGTGCATTGATCAACCCTTAGTCTGACATGGTCTAGCAGCAAGTTATTATTACTGTGGATAGTTTATTTTGGGGGCCGGGCCTTTTAGCTCTCCCATATTTGATAACTTTATTTATTTATTTATTTATTTATTTATTTATTTATTTATTTATTTATTTATTTATTTATTTATTTATATACAAGAAGGTACATTGGGTTTGTGAGAATACATTGGATAGTACAGTAATTACATTCTTGTAAAGCCACTAGTACTGCGCAGCGTTTCGGGTAGGTCCTTAATCTAGCAGATAATTTTAAGTAGGTAATTTCAATCAGAATTGATAAATGAAAGATACATTACAAGAGAAAAATGAGATGAGAGAGATAAGTAAGTATATTAAAGCACATTGTTATATTAAAGCTCTGACTGATTACATTGACAGCTTGATTAGTAATTTAAACAAGATTAATAGACACCATACAGCAGATTGACAGCACATATAAGACAGCAATGATCACAATGGTAAAGATGTTCAGAATGGGTACATAAAGATTGGGAGACTGCGTAGCAAAAGATACAGATAAACAAGATTTATAAACACCATACAATAGAATGGCAGACCATATAAGAAAACAGCAATGATCTCAATGGTAGAGATGTTCAGATTGGGAACAAAAAGGTTGGGAGATTGGGTAGCAATAGATACAGTGCAATTTTAAGGCAAAAAGAGAAAAACTATGAAGATGAAATTAGGTACATTTTAGTATTGATTTTGAATGATGTAAAAGTTGGACAGCTTTTCAATTCAGTAGGGAGTGAGTTCCATAAACTGGGTCCCTTTATTTGCATAGAGTGTTTACACAAATTAAGTTTAACTCTGGGGATATCGAAGAGATATTTATTTCTGGTGTGGTGATAATGGGTCCTATTACATCTGTCCAGGAAGAGTTTCAGACAAGGATTTGCATTTAAGAATAGGGTTTTGTAAATGTAGTTGACACAAGAGAATTTGTGGAGTGAGATTATGTTTAGCATGTTTAGGGAGTTAATCAAGGGGGCTGTGTGTTGTCTGAAAGCAGAATTTGATATTATTCTGATAGCAGATTTTTGCTGGGTGATGATGGACTTGAGGTGGTTTGCAGTGGTTGAACCCCATGCACAGATACCATAGTTGAGATAGGGATAGATTAGTGCATAATATAGAGATGAGAGCAGAGTTAGGAACATAATATCTGATTTTGGAGAGTATACCAACTGTTTTAGAGACTTTCTTAGTTATGTGTTGTATGTGGGTACTGAAGTTGAGTCTCTTGTCTAGGAATATGCCAAGAAACTTTCCATCATTTTTATTGCTAATGTTTACATTGTCAATCTGAAGCTGAATTGCATTTGTAGATTTGCTTCCAAATAGGATGTAGTAGGTCTTTTCTATGTTAAGTGTTAGTTTGTTGGTTGACATCCATAAGTGAACTTTTTTTAGTTCATTATTAACAACATCATTTAGTGTATGTGGGTTGGGGTTGGAGTAAATGAGGGTAGTATCATCAGCAAACAAAATAGGTTTCAGAATGTTAGAGACATTAGGCAGATCATTAATGTATATAAGAATTAGTAGGGGTCCCAAGATGCTGTCCTGAGGCACTCCAACGGTTATTAGTAGAATGGGAGAGATTATATTATTGATGGCTACACATTGGTGTCTATCACTAAGATAGGATTGGATATAGTCCAGTGCATGGCCTCGGATTCCATAATGATGGAGTTTACATAAGAGGTAATCGTGATTAACAGTATCAAAGGCCTTTCTCAGGTCAATGAAGAGTCCAATTGGAAACTCATTTTTGTCAAGGGCAGAGTAAATTATATCAAGGAGACAAATAATTGCATCGTTGGTACTCTTTTGAGAGCGGAAGGCAAACTGACAGGGGCTAAGAATGTCGAATTTTACGAGATAGGAGTAGAGCTGTTTGTAGATAATTTTTTCAAATATTTTTGACAGTTTGGGTAGGTTCGATATTGGTCTGTAGTTGTTTATGTCTGACGGATTACCTCCTTTATGAACTGACGTTACTCTTGCGTTTTTAAGGATATCAGGGAAGGTATGACACTCAAGGGATTTGTTGAACAGCAGAGCTATAGGTGGTGCAAGGGCATGGGAGGCGCTCTTGTATACAATGGATGGGATTTCACTGATGTTCCCAGCTTTGGTTTTTAGTGAG
Organism: Procambarus clarkii; assembly: GCF_040958095.1. NCBI lineage: Eukaryota > Metazoa > Arthropoda > Malacostraca > Decapoda > Cambaridae > Procambarus > Procambarus clarkii. The sequence goes on from NW_027189174.1 coordinate 25,326, forward strand.
TGTATGATGGACACAACATCTGACGGGCTGACTGGTGAGAGGAGAAGAGAGTTTGGATAGCTGCCTGAGAGATATGTGTTGATATGTGTCTGAGTCTGTGGGATTTTACTTGCAAGGTTAGCACCAATCGATGAAAAGAAGCTATTAAATTCATTCGCCATTTCTAAGTCAGATGACAGTGTAAGGCCATCCTTAGAGAGTGTTATCGGGTTGTGGGAGTGTTGTTTAGTTCCCAGGATGTTAGAGATGGTATTCCATGTGCTTTTCATGTTGCCTTTTGCTTCTTTGAATCTAGTCTCATAATATGAAAGTTTTGCTTTTCTTATGATACTGGTAAGCACTGATGAGTACCTTTTAACTACTTCCATTGAAATTAGGCCACTCCTAAATTTCTTTTCGTATTCATGTTTTTTGTTGATTGATTTAATTATGCCACTTGTGAGCCACGGGTTATTTTTTCTTTTATCAGTTACTTGTTTGGTAAGGAGGGGACAGTGAGTGTTGTAGAGGCTTAGAGTTTTGGAGAGAAAGAGGTTAGTTGATGAGTTTATATCCTGTGAATTATTAAATTCAGATTCCCAGTTAATATTGTGAAGTGCATTAGAGAGATTGCCTAAAGCTGATTCACTATGTAGCCTGAATGAAAGTTTTTTGGTTTCTGGTGGTGATGTGTCAATGTTTGCTATGAGGAAAGTAGGATAGTGGTCAGTTGTTCTGTCATAAATTACCCCAGATGTAAGGGGAGCTGTTATATTAGTCCATAGGTAATCCAGGGTAGTGGCAGATGTTTGAGTGACTCGGGTGGGCTTGGTGATTGTGGGGATTAGCATACAGGAGTGCATGCTGTTACGGATATAGTAAACTTGAGGGTTGTTTTGAAGACCCAGGTCAATATTGAAATCACCTCCCAGAATGATGTGATTTTTGATGAGATTGTTATTTATGATAAGATTCTTTACATTGTCAGAGAATAAAGCTATGTTGGTATTAGGAAATCTATAGATGGCACCGATTATCAGGGAGGATTTAAGGGATTTACTGGAGAACTTGGCAAAGGTATATTCACAATAGTCGTCTCTATCACTAATGACACTATTGCAAATGAAGGTATCTTTGTAATATATTGCTGTACCGCCACCTTTTTTGTTAGGCCTGCAGTTATGAATGGCTTTATAACCAGCTAAATTGTAGAGTTGGGTATAGTCATTACTTAGCCAAGTTTCTGTTAAAATGATGAAAGATAATTTAGTACCTAGTGCTGTAAGTAGTGCATTTATATCATCAAAATGTTTGCCAAGTGACCTAACATTTTGATTGTAAACTGATAAGCAGGTGCTATTTAGGAGTTTGTTTTTTGCAAGATTTGCTGTGTAATACCTGCAATAATGATGATCAATGTGCTGATTTGTGTGGATATGGGACAGAAGATTTCGATCAGGATCAATATCAGTAAGCATATAGATAAGAATGTCACGATACAATAAGATAAGCAATTACAGGAACAGATGAAAACTAAATCTGCTGTAAAATAGAAAGTAATTATAGCAAAACACAACAATATAATAATATAACAATACAATAAGAGCTTACAAAGTATTGAGTCTGCTAAAATTAGAGAATAATTAAGGCAAAACAACAATAAATGCAAGTAAACAAAAGAATTGAAACAATTAGAGGTAGAATTAAGGTCACTAGATAGCCATGGAGGATACACAAGTTTGGTGGAGAGAACAACAAATCAGTAGAGACTGTCAAGATGAATATATAAAAAAATTTGACAAATGATAATTGTAAAGTAAAATAATCTTAAAGATAATAAGTTTTATTTAGCTTAGTTTTAACCTATAATTAGTATGAACTTAATTAAAAGAACAAAAATGAGATCAATAATTGATTTCAATAAATGACATAGATCAATACAAATAAATTTAAAATATAAATGGAATAGGGTAAGATTAGATTTAAAAGTAAAATTTTACAATGAAACTGAGGTAGATGCTTGCATAAGTGCATGGAGACTTGATGGATTATTTAGGAAATTATATGAATGAGAGAACATTAGGTAAATGGTAAGGCAGAGACAGCACCTTAGACAAAGTTAGATTAAGTTAGGTTAGGCTCAGGCACTGAAAGAGTTATTTTAAGTACTGGCATTGGTCGGGTTCAGGTTTTCAGATATACCATAATCACTGAAGAAGGCCAGGAGTTGTTGGTCACATTTTATTTCATATCTTTTTCCTGTACTTTCCTTCTTCGCAAAAATCGTACCATTCCTAGTGTAGCACTGCTTGATAAGACCAGGGTTATGTTTGCGAATTTGACGCAGCCTGAAGAGGAGGGATCCACGCTGCTTTGTAAGACACTCATTTATATAGAGGTTGGTTTTTTGCTTAGCAGCTGATTGTATGAGGTCAAACTTCGCAGAGGGATTTGCAAGTTTGATGAGCATTCTCCTACTGTTACGGGGATTGTTTTTATTTATCCTAATAGCCGATTTGATTTGAACATTGACACTGATCTTTGAATTAATTAGGGTGTGGGCTATGTTACAGCAATTCTCACCTTGTTGTTCATCAGGTAGATCAGTAGAGCTAATTATCAGGGAGTCATGAAGTTGTTGTTGCTCTTGGTCATCTTCGGAAGCCGCCTGGTGAATCTGAAGGAGATTGATCTGTTTTTCCAGCTTTTGAAGGAGGTCACTTTGAGCTGAGAGGGTTTCTTCGGCCTGAATCTTATGTATTTGATCCATTGCATCATTTGCAACAGATTGTAAGTTGAGAATTTCTTGGTTGTTGTTCGTCGACGATTCAAGGAGGCGGTCTATGGTATGTTGTTGTCGGGTGACTGTGGCTTGGAGGGCCGAAATAGCTTCTGATTGCATTTTCACAAGGTTGTGCAGTTTCTGAAGCCATGGATTACTTTTGAGAGGTTTGAAGTTTAGACAGGGAGCCATAGATTGAATGAATTCTGCAGCTAGAGATTCGAGGTGAGTTGAAGGGGGGGAGTGAGGAGGGGGAGCGGATGCTGTGTTTACCAACATCGGCGAGGGTTGCAGCGTTGCCAGTGTTTCATTCAGATCTCTAGGAGTAATGGAACCAGAGCGAGAGGCACCCCTACCTTGCTTGTTGTTATGTTTGGGCATGTTTTCGGCGAATAGATTCTTGGTAGTGTTTCTAAAGGTAGATACTTGGTGAATTATAGTAGGGATGGGCGTATAGGGAACACTTGGCAGGAGGGTCGTAGAAAGGCAGGCGAAAATTGGTTAATTTTGGTCTCTGTCTTCTAACTACCCCTACCCCTTAATAGTACCAGTTCCCCCATAGCAAGCCCACCAATTTACATAACAAGTGGGGGCCTGTCCAGGATGAACAGTAAATTGAAAAAATTTAATTTTTGAGTGCCAAAACTAAAAATTCTTGTTTTCCGCAGAACGGTTGTGTTAGCCTAGGGTCCAGCTCATCTAGCAAAGGATTCATTTTTACTGACTGGACACCTAGCTGGATCTCTTCATGATTGAGATAAGTGTGGCCTTGTGTTAGGGGCCGTGCAAATTTTTGTTTTTTCCAATTTTTATTTTTTTAATTTTTTCATTGGCTAAGAACTAAATTAATTAGTGATGGCATCTGAAATGCAGGAACTGGCAAAGAATCCTTCAGTGGTAGAGATAAAGAAACTTACCAAGTCTAATTTAGTATTGTTAGGCAAGGAATTTGGCCTAGAATTAAATGACACGGATAAAAGTGGACTTTGGTGAATGAAATATTACAACATTGTATTGATCAAGAACTATTGGCAAGTGATACACCTTTATGCCAGCCTAGCCAAGCGGAAAGTGCAGCTCATAGGGACAGAGGGTTAGCTCTGGAGTTAGCAAGAATAAAATTAGAGGAACAAAGACTCAAAACCGAGGAGGCTAGAATTAGAGTGAATGCCACTGGACCTCCACCTGCCGGGGATTCAAACCCCAGGCATTATGAGAAAAAACATAATTTGCCTGAATTTTCAGAGTCGGACCCTGAAAGGTTTTTCAACCATTTTCAGAGATTGGCCATGTCCATGAACTGACCAAAACCATAACAGGTGAAAATCCTACAGGGAAGATTTAGGGGTAAAGCACAAGATATTTTTATAAACATGCCAGACGACGAGTGTTTTGAATATGATAAAGTCAGGGAACGTATTTTGCGGGCATATGAAATTACACCTGAAGCTCACCGCCAAGCTTATCGCAACCTTAGGCCTACTCACAACCAACCACTCACTTAATTTGTTAATGATCAAATTAGATTGTTTGATAAATGGATTTGCTCGGCGAAAGCTGAAACATACGAGGCTCTCAGGAACGTAGTTTTAATGGAGCATTTTATAGATATTATGCCAGAGAATGTTTCACATTACATTAGAAGTAGGATAGAGGTAAATTCTAAGATAGGTGATTTGGCCAAGATGGCAGAAAACTACCAATTGGCGGGCAAAAGGCCCAATAAAAATAATTTTACCCCACAGAGTAGCAAAACTTATACCCACAGCCAGTCCAGACCAGCTCATTCTAACCCTATAACTAATGCACCTTCTGTTTCAGACATAACTAACCCTGTTAAAGTGTCTAGCCCCACGGCACCTAAGGGTGAACCGAAGGGTAATTCTGTTAGTAATGTCTCTTCTCCCCGACGTTTCTGTGGTCACTGTAAACGTCCAAACCACGTTATTAGCCGTTGTTAGCAACTGTACCCAAAAAAAAGACCCAATGCTCTAGTTGTGACACAGGGCTTGAGGCCTTCGGATGGGTTAGGGAGTAAGACCTCCAACCCACAGTGGTTGGACTTGCTTACCCCATTCTTATCGAAAGGGAGACTACTTTTGTCTGAGGGTTCTTCCTGGAAGGACGCGGTGATCTTCTGAGACACCAGTACCATCCAGACTTTAATTTTAGAGAGTGCTTTGCAAGGTGCGACACTCTCGACACTGGAGAGGTGGTACTGGTCGAGGGTATCACTAGTGATACTCGAGCAGTACCCCTCCATAAGGTTACCCTGGAATCTGATTTCCACAAGGGTGTTTGTACAGTCGGAGTCACTTCATACCTACCTTTCCCTAATGTTGATGTAATAGTTGGTAATGATTTAGCAGGGGATAAGGTAGGGGGGACTCCAGACTGCCTATTATGTTGCCTACCCCTATGGTTTGCCTGGATCCACCCGCCGCAGAGGATAATGTTGTGTACCCTGCGTGTGCGGTGACCAGGTCTATGGGACTTAAATGTAAGGGCAGCCCTGTGCTTGCCAAGGTGGTATATCCCGAGGACACAAGGAACTTTTCGAGTGGTGAAAACCAAGTGGACCTCGCGGACACATTCATGGCCCGACTCGATGACGTGGCCAAGGACATTGTGGAGAGCCTGCCACCGCCACCTACTGAGAGTAGTGGGGAGGTGGAGGAGAACACTGTTGAGCCTCGGCCAATGGCATCTGACCAAGGCCTAGATGCCTCCTTGAGTGAGTTACAGAAAGCTGACCCCACTCTTGCAGATTGTCGTGAGACAGCCATCTCTATGGAGGAAATTGTAGATGCAGCAACTGGGTACTACTACAATGATCGGATTTTGACGAGAAAATAGAGACCACAGAGTACTCCCTTGTCAAATGAGTGGGAGGTAGTCTACCAGGTTATGTTGCCGACCTGCTATAGAGAAAGAGTTTTAACAGCTGCTCATGATGATCCTATGGGGGGACATCAAGGTATTAATATTACGTATCACAAAATTTTAAAGTATTTTTTCTGGCCCAAGCTGAAAAGCGATGTGGCAAAATTTTGTAATGCGTGTATTGTTTGTCAACTGGTAGGGAAACCAAACCAGACTCCACCTAAAGCTCCTCTAAGGCCTATTGTCATGCCAGAGGAACCATTTTCTCATGTGGTAATGGACGGTGTTGGACCATTACCTAGAACTAAGTCTGGTAATATTTACCTAATCACGATGATGTGTATCACAACTCGTTATCCAGAGGCTTTTGCTGTAAGGAACATCCGAGCAAAAACTGTTGTTGCTCGTATGTTGCAATTTTTTTCCACTTTTGGACTGCCTCGGGTCGTGCAAACTGACAATGGTACTAAGTTTAAGTCTGATATTTTTGAACAATTTTGTAAGGACCATGGAATAACTCATAAGGTTTCCAGCCCATACCATCCACAGAGTCAGGGGGTAATTGAACGTTTCCATCTAACTCTGAAGCAGATGTTGAAGACATCGTGCGAGAGTTCCCACACCTTCTGGGATGAGAATTTACCGTATGTTTTGTTTGCGGCTAGAGAGGGATTACAAAGTTCACTGGGTTGTTCTCCTTTTGAGTTAGTCTTTGGCCATAAAGTTCGTGGACCCTTGCAAATATTACAGGAGAATCTGTTAGGGAACGTAACGTTAACCGAAGGTTCGGCTTTCTTTGCGCAACACCACCAGAGACTCAAGGACTGCAAGGCAGCGGCACTAAAGTATCTTGGGAAGGCCCAAGACAAGATGAAAGAACGTAACGATGCTAAATCTAAGTTGCGGGTATTTCAGCCTGGCGACCCTGTCCTGGTATTAAAGCCTCGACTAGGGAACACTATGTCCCACAAGTACGAAGGCCCCTACATTGTGACAGAAAAGACTGGGGACCTCACGTACAAAGTGAGGCACTCTGACAAGCGTAACCAGGTAATGCTCGTACATGTAAATCGGCTGAAGAAGTTCCAGGGCCCCAGGCCCATTGCACTAACCAATGTTTCCATTTCCAGTGAGGGAGGGGATGATTGTTCTGGGGACCCAACTAATCTCATTCTCAATAATTCTAGTTCTGTGAATGCTGTGGAGGAGGGACTGTCCCATTTGCAGATGGCCCAACATGAAGAGGTGCAGTCGTTGGTTGATGAATTCTCCAGTCTGTTCGGGGAGGTCCCGACCCAGACTGATGCCATTTGCCATGATGTCGAGTTGATGGACTACACCCCCATTCGCCTTCAACCCTATCGGATGAGTCCAGAAAAGAAGGCCATCGTACGGAAGGAGGTCGACTTCTTGCTCCAGCACGGCCTCATCCGGCCGAGCCAGGGCTCTTGGTGCTTGCCCTGCCTTTTGTTCCCCAAACCAGACGGCTCCTGGCGATTATGCACAGACTATCGGCAGCTCAACAAGGTGACCATTGTGGATGCCTATCCGCTGCCCCTCCTCGAGGACTGCATCGACGAGCTGGGAAATGCCAAGTACGTCTCGAAATTCGACCTCTCGAGGGGGTATTATCAAATCCTGCTCACTGAACGTGCCAAAAAACTAACTGCGTTCGTGACACCCGAGGGTGTTTTTGAGTATCAAGTGTTACCGTTCGGCTTGCGTAATGCCCCTGCTACGTTCCAGAGGCTAATGAACTCTTTGCTCGCTAATGTGCCAAATTGTCGGGCGTATTTAGATGATATCGTGCTCTTTGACAGTAATTGGGCTGACCACATAGCTAGGTTATGCCAGTTGTTCGCAATCTTGAAAAAGGCAAATCTTACCTTATATGCAAAAAAGTGTCATTTTGGCCAAGGCACAGTGACCAACCTCGGTTATGAAGTGGGCCAAGGAAAAGTGTTACCTTGGCAAGATAAAATCAGTGCCATTCTGGAGTATCCAGTGCTAAAGTCTAAAAAGGACGTTCAAAGATTTATCGGTATGTGTGCGTACTATCGACGCTTTTGTCAGAACTTTTCCAGTGTTGCCACTCCTCTCACTGACTTGTTGCAGAAAGCCGTTAAATTTAAGTGGTCATCAGACTGTGCAGAGGCATTTAAAAATTTGAAATTGATCTTAGCGTCCGCCCCAGTGCTTGCTAGTCCAATGTTCGACCGACCGTTTAAAATTCATGTTGACGCGTCTGACTCAGGTGCTGGTGCAGTGTTGTTGCAAACTGGGGATGATCAGGTGGAATACCCACTATATTATTACTCTGTGAAATTTGACAAGGTGCAACGCAATTATTCAGTGGTAGAAAAAGAGGCATTGGCGCTAGTGTTAACATGTAAAAAGTTCGAAGTTTACCTCACAGGTAATATAGTGGAAGTGTACACGGACCATAACCCACTTGTCTTCCTCACTCAGATGAAGGGGAAGAATAAACGCATCCTCAGGTGGGTATTGTACCTACAGGACTTCAATCTTTCCATTACCCACCTACCGGGCAGGCTCAACGTGATAGCCGACGCTCTGTCCCGGTTGCCTGAATAACATTCTTCTGAGCCACAGGAAGCCATTTACCAACTGTCATGCTTTAGTTATTTTTTTTTAGGTTCTCCTGTGACATTAAATATTCCGTGTCCAATTTATTTACTTCCCTGTTTTTTTGTGTATGTGTTTTTTTTTCTCTCAGAGAATTCCTTTGTGTTTTTCTTGAAGAGAAATTCTTGGTTTTGATTGATTTTTTTTTGTCATAGATTTACCTTTTTATTCTCTGTATACTCTTACAAAAAAAAAAAATATGACTACTATTCTAGTAGTCACATTTTTTTTTCTCTGAAGGGGGGAGGAGTGTTACGACCCTGGGTTCCTCAGTGGAAACCAGAGGTCAAAATTGAACTAAATAAGCTACGTTAGATTAGCAAAACGCAAGTCGATGTGTCTTTGTTTGTATCTTCCCTGCCAGACGTAAGACTATTTTTGTTTCTCAAAGAGCATTTAAAGACTGAGCTTGGGGGTTGATTATTAAATAATAACATAGGCACCAACTATGTTTACTAATACTTTCTAATCATTTGTAAAGTAACAATATGTTGCATAGGAGAAGATTTTTAATGTGCTTAGCTGCATGATCAATTAGGCTCCTCCCGGCACCACCACAATGCGGGAGGCCTGAGCTGGTCGCTGCGAGCGTTCTTCTTCTGGCTGGCGTTCGTGGGGACGAGACCTACTCTGTGGCTGCACCCCTACTCTCCTCCCTTCTCCTCTTACTTATTTCCTTTACGTTAAGTTCCTGTACCATTAAGTTAAGTACTGTGTGTTTAAGTGTGCCTACTCTGGTAGTAACGATTGGTGAGACCTGGGGGTAGTATTTGCCAGTGTTTTGGGTACCCCTCAGTGTTGTGTTTTGGTATTAGGGTACCACGTGGTCTCACTACCCTAAGCTGTATCCAGCTTCAGTGCTTATCCAGTAGTACTTTACCCTAGCTTGTTCTTAGTGTAAACCTTGTATCCTGCTTATGTGGACCAAGGCTTTTAACGTAAGATAGTGTGGTAAAGTAATTATTATTATTGTTATTGGTGTGAGTGTATATGGGGGGTTGTTAAGGGGTTAATAAATAAGTAAATTAGAACAGAGTATCCCTTCTTCCTGTGTGGGAGTGCATTGATCAACCCTTAGTCTGACATGGTCTAGTAGCAAGTTATTATTACTGTGGATAGTTTATTTTGGGGGCCGGGCCTTATAGCTCTCCCATATTTGATAACTCTGTCTTCTAACTACCCCTACCCCTTAATAGTACCAGTTCCCCCCATAGCAAGCCCACCAATTTACATAACAATCATACTATCATGCAAGAGGAGCCACACATCTATGGATCATCCAATAAAATCAGCAGACTTCTAGATGTTACTACTGCTCGGCTTAGAGTCGGTTACAAGTATCTCTGGGAATTCTCATTATCTGCTGATGTAGACCTGACCAAAAGTAAACTCTGTCAACAAAATTATTCGCACACCCTCCCTCACTATGTGATGGATAGTAACCTTGGGCATAGCAAAGTTCGAGTCACTTCTGGGGTGTGAGTTTTCAGTTGCATATTGTCCTGGGGACCATTCAGGCTTGTTCGCATTTGTGTTCCTCACGTGTGCCCCAAAGAATGAGGTGATTTGGTAAAATGCTATGCCCAAGATTACTATCCGAGTGCCGGCGGTGGGGTGGTTCAAATAGCCTCGGCTATCACCTCATTTTGTCCGGTCGTGATGGTCAAGTGGATTAAGGCGTCTTGTACATACCAGTTGCGTTGCTCCTGGGAGTATGGGTTCGAGTCACTTCTGGGGTGTGAGTTTTCAGTTATATTTATATATATATAGTGTGTGTGTAATTACCTAAGTGTAGTTACAGGATGAGACCGTCTTCCCAGCACTCTTTGTCATATAACGCTTTGAAACTACTGATGGTCTTGGCCTCCACCACCTTCTCACCTAACTTGTTCCAACCGTCTGCCACTCTATTTGCGAAAGTGAATTTTCTTATATTTCTTTAGCATCTGTGTTAAGCTAGTTTCAATCTATGACCTCCTGTTCTTGAAGTTCCAGGTCTCAGGAAATCTTCCCTGTCGATTTTATCAATTCCTGTTACTATTTTGTATGTAGTGATCATATCACCTCTTTCTTCTGTCTTTTAGTTTTGGCATATTTAATGCCTCTAACCTCTCCTCGTAGCTCTTGCCCTTCAGTTCTGGGAGCCACTTAGAAGCATGTCTTTGCACCTTTTCCAGTTTGTTGATGTGCTTCTTAAGATATAGGCCAACTTCTGTTGTTGGGCACCACACAACAGCTGCATATTCTAGCTTTGGCGTAACAAAAGTCATGAACAATTTCTTTAGTATATCACCATCCATGTATTTAAACGCAATTCTAAAGTTAGAAAGCGTAACATAGGCTCCTCGCACAATATTCTTTATGTGGTCCTCAGGTGATAGTTTTCTATCTAGAACCACCCCTAGATCTCTTTCTTTATCAGAATTCTTTAAAGATTTCTCACATAATATATAAGTTGTGTGGGGTCTATGTTCTCCTGTTCCACATTCCATAACATGGCATTTATTAACATTAAATTCCATTTGCCAAGTGGTGCTCCATATACTTACTTTATCCAGGTTTTCTTGAAGGGCATGACAATCATCTAAATTTCTTATCCTTCCTATTATCTTAGCATCATCAGCAAACATGTTCATGTAATTCTGTATACCAACTGGTAGATCATTTATGTAGACAATAAACATCACTGGTGCAAGAACTGAACCCTGTGGTACTCCACTTGTGACATTTCTCCAGTCCGATACATTGCCTCTGATTACTGCCCTCATTTTTCTATCAGTCAGAAAATTTTTCATCCATGTTAGAAGCTTACCTGTCACCCCTCCAATATTTTCCAGTTTCCAGAACAACCTCTCTATGTGGAACTCTGTCGAATGCCTTTTTTAGGTCCAGATAGATGCAGTCAACCCAACCATCTCTTTCCTGTAATATATCTGTTGCTCGATCATAGAAACTGAGTAAATTCGATACACAGGATCTTCCAAATCGAAAACCATACTGTCTGTCTGAAATTATATAATTTCTCTCCAGGTGTTCTACCCATTTAGTTTTAATTATTTTTTCCAATATTCCAATTCCAATTTTTTCCAATAATGTATGTGTGTGTATGTATATTTGTGTTGTTGAATATGACCGAAAGTCAGTCTTTCTGCCCCTCTCCTTACTGCTATTGTTGTTTCTCGCATCTTTGTATTGCTTGTATGTTTGGGCAATTTTTCCCCTTTTCCTAGTTCTGCATCTCTGCTTTAGTATAAATTTTGTTGTGCCATTATCATATATTTCACAAAACTTGACATACATCTCATTTACTTCATGTCCTAACAGCAAGTGTTTGTCAAATTCCTTAAGGAAATATCTGAGTTCGCCATAATGACCTCTCCACAAGTCAGGTTTTTCAACAGCTTCAAGCTCATTTTCTTCCAGATTATAATGCATTGCATACTTTATTCCCAAAAAGACATGGTCACTTTTACCCAAGTGACCATGTCACTTGGGTAAAAGGAGGGAGGTACTGAAAGGAGGAAAAGGGAGGTACCAAAGGAGGGAGGTACTGAATGATAAATATATCTTTCTCTTTCCTGGTAAATATAATATCCAGCATGGAGGGAACATCCCCTTCCCTCATCCTCGTAGCTTGTTTAACATGTAGAAACATGAATTATTTATTTATATAAATTACACACACACAAACTTTATATTTATATATATATATATATATATATATATATATATATATATATATATATATATATATATATATATAATTGGTCTCTGGTCTATATATATATATATATATATATATATATATATATATATATATATATATATATATATATATATATATATATATATATATATATATGTCGTACCTAGTAGCCAGAACGCACTTCTCAGCCTACTATGCAGGGCCCAATTTGCCTAATAAGCCGAGTTTTCACGAATTAATTGTTTTTCGACTACCTAACCTACCTAACCTAACCTACCCTAACTTTTTCGGCTACACAACCTAACCTAACCTATAAAGATAGGTTAGGTTAGGTTAGGTAGGGTTGGTTAGGTTCGGTCATATATCTACGTTAATTTTAACTCCAATAAAAAAAAATTGACATCATACATAATGAAATGGGTAGCTTTATCATTTCATAAGAAAAAAATACGAGAAAATATATTAATTCAGGAAAACTTGGCTTATTAGGCAAATCGGGCCTTGCATAGTAGGCTGAGAAGTGCGTTCTGGCTACTAGGTACGACATATATATATATATATATATATAAATATATATATAAAAATATATATATATATATATATATATATATATATATATATATATATATATATATATATATATATATATATATATATATATATATATATATAAAGTTTGTGTGTGTGTAATTTATATAAATAAATAATTAAATATTAATTTTGCTAATATCTTTTCAGGGAAAACTTGCAAGTACAATTCGTATACAAGAGGAGCAACAAGAGCCAGAGGATGTCTACTAAGAAAATATATAAGTCTTTATCTTCACACTCTTGATATATGGTCTTCTCTGGTCTCTTTATTTTCTCTCCTCACAAATGTCCCTTTTTTTTTTATTTCTTTTACGTTTCTCTCCTGTTTTTCTTGTCTTTTAATCTCTCCTTTCCTCCTCTCTTCTAACACCTCTCGTTTCCGGTCTCTTCTAGCTTCTCTCTTCCTTTACTTTTTATATTTGTGGTATTCATTTATGTCATTTTTATCTTGTATATTTTTCTTGTATCTTTTTCTTATCTTGTGTTTCTCTTCCCCTTCTCTTCAATGATTTCTCATTTCTCTCCTCTCTCTGTTGTTTCTGTTTTGTCTTCTCTCTCCTTGCCTTAATTTTGTTCTGTCTCCTCTTTTGTTGTGTGTGTGTCTTTCTGTCTTTGGTTAGGTTTAGGTTAGGTTAGTTAGGTTAGGTTAGGTTAGTTAGGTTATGTTTGGTTAGGTTAGGTTAGGTTACCTTACCTTGAGGTGCTTCCGGGGCTTAGCGTCCCCGCGGCCCGGTCGTCGACCAGGCCTCCTGGTTGCCGGACTGATCAACCAGGCTGTTGGACGCGGCTGCTCGCAGCCTGACGTATGAGTCACAGCCTGGTTGATCAGGTATCCTTTGGAGGTGCTTATCCAGTTCTCTCTTGAACACTGTGAGGGGTCGGCCAGTTATGCCCCTTATGTGTAGTGGAAGCGTGTTGAACAGTCTCGGACCTCTGATGTTGATAGAGTTCTCTCTCAGAGTACCAGTTGCACCTCTGTTTTTCAACGGGGGTATTCTGCACATCCTGCCATGTCTTCTGGTCTCATGTGATGTTATTTCTGTGTGCAGGTTTGGGACCAGCCCCTAGGTTAGGTTAAGTTTGGTTAGGTTAGGTTAAGTTTGGTTAGGTTAGGTTAAGTTTGGTTAGGTTAGTTAGGTTAGGTTTGGTTAGGTTTAGGTTAGGTTAGTTAGGTTAGGTTAGGTTAGTTAGGTTAGGTTTGGTTAGGTTAGGTTAGGTTAGGTTAAGTTTGGTTAGGTTAGGTTTGGTTAAGTTAGGTTAGGTTAGGTTTAGGTTAGGTTAGGTTAGGTTAGGTTAGTTAGGTTAGGCTTGGTTAGGTTTAGGTTAGGTTAGTTAAGTTAGGATAGGTTAGGTTAGGTTAGGTTAGTTAGGTTAGGTTTGGTTAGGTTAGGTTAGGTTAGGTTAGGTTACGTTAGTTAGGTTAGGTTAGATTAGTTAGGTTAGGTTAGTTAGGTTAGGTTAGGTTAGGTTAGTTAGGTTAGGTTAGTTAGGTTAGGTTTGGTTAGGTTAGCTTAGTTAGGTAAGTTAGGTAGATTGGGTTTAGGTGTAGGCTAGGTTAGGTTTAGATTAGGTTAGGTTATATTAGGTTTGGTTTTAGATTGTGGTAGGTTATAGGTTAGGGTAGGGTATAGGTTAGGCTAGGTTAAGTTAGGAAATAGGCCAAGAGTTATTGCTATAAACAACTGACGGCTTAAAGGCAGACTCTAAGATTAATGCTCGATCCTCCTGGCACAAATAGGTGAGTACACATATATGTAACATGAATGATGTGTTCCTTCTCGACTCTCAATAAGGGATTCCAGGGTTCGAATCGCGGTCGGGCAGGGCTGTAATTGTTGGTAGCGTTTCCTATCACCCAATGTACCTGTTCACCTAGCAGTAAATAGGTATCCAGGAGTTAGTGAGCTACTAGCATCCTGGTGAGTGAGGGTTAGTTTAACCTTGTGGGGTGGGTGTTGGAGACCACTTTATAAGCCTAACATGTATATATAAACTGCCTGTCTGCCTGTCCCCCGACTCAAAGAAGTTATATGTATTGACTCAATGAAGCCTAAGTGAACATAATCCAAGGCCTAAGAGTAGTCATTCGTGATTAGAAGAGGATTGTTTAGGTTTTATAAATAGCGGCGGGTGGCATTTATAAGCGATTTGTGCGAGATCAATGGCATCCAAACATTTCCATGTTGGTGCAATAGTCCACTTTTGGTTGGTTTGTTTGACTATAAGAACTATCATTAATATAGAATTGGCTGGTATGTGTGAGTATCCTCCGCCGCAGTTACCATTATCATCACTCACTCACTCACTCACTCACAAGTTATTGGTTACCACTTGTATACAATAACAACGGCCATACTACCACTTAAAGGACACTGCTTCTCGTCCCATTAGCCAAGTTAAGCAACTTTCAATTTGGTTAGTAATTGGATGGGTAACCTGCCTGGTAACACCAACTGCTAGTGCTGCTGATGGCATTCATATTTGGGCAGTCCCTGTGGATCAGTGGTAAGGCACTCACCTCGCGCTTCTCAAGCGATTTCGCCTGGGTTCATATCCTGGCTGGCAGGGGAAGAGCGGATTGACTAGGCACCAATCCTTAACTTAACGATTATCTTCACGAAGCAGTGAATGGGTACCTGGTTGTTAAACGGTTTGTCGGGTTGTGTTCCAGGGAAAATTAACAATGAGTTTGTGTGTACTCACCTAATTGTACTCACCTTATTGTGCTTGCGGGGGTTGAGCTCTGGCTCTTTGGTCCCGCCTCTCAACCGTCAATCAACAGGAGTACTAGTTCCTGAGCCTAATGGGCTCTATCATATCTACACTTGAAACTGTGTATGGAGTCAGCCTCCACCACATCACTTCCTAATGCATTCCATTTGTCAACTACTCTGACACTAAAAAAGTTCTTTCTAATATCTCTGTGTCTCATTTGGGCACTCAGTTTCCACCTGTGTCCCCTAGTACGTGTGCCACTTGTGTTAAATAGCCTACCTTCATCTACCTTATCGATTCCCATGAGAATCTTGAATGTGGTGATCATGTCCCCCTTAACTCTTCTGTCTTCCAACGAAGTGAGGTTTAATTCCAGTAGTCTCTCCTCGTAGCTCATACCTCTTAGCTCGGGTTCTAGTCTGGTGGCAAACCTTTGAACCTTTTCCAGTTTAGTCTTATGCTTGACTAGATGTGGACTCCATGCTGGAGCTGCATACTTCAGGATTGGTCTGACATATGTGGTATATAATGTTCTCAAAGATTCCTTTCAGTGTGTGTGTATTTTATAAGAAAAAGACACATTAACATGTGTGTGAATGAATATGTACACCAATTAATAGTGAATGGGCTGCCATGTGTGAGTATTAATGTATACTATGGGCCACACTCACTGAAATATGTTGTCTGTGTGTGTACATACGTGTAATTGGAGTGACTTATCCACGTGAATTTATCTGTGTGTGTATATATCCAATATGAGTGATCCTTGTCATAATTGTGACAGTTTCTGCAATTTGACTGTCGAGACTGTATGTATGTTTGTATATATATATATATGTGTGTGTGTGTGTGTGTGTGTGTGTGTGTGTGTGTGTGTGTGTGTGTGTGTGTGTGTGTGTGTGTGTGTGTGTGTGTGTGTGTGTGTGTGTGTGTGTGTGTGGTGTGTGTGTGTGTGTGTGTGTGTGTGTGTGTGGTGTGTGTGTGTGTGTGTGTGTGTGTGTGTGTGTGTGTGTGTGTGTGTGTGTGTGTGTGTGTGTGTGTGTGTGTGTGTGTGTGTGTGTGTGTGTGTGTACTCACCTATATACTCACCTATATGTACTTGCAGGATCGAGCATTGACTCTTGGATCCCGCCTTTCTAGCTATCGGTTGTTTACAGCAATGACTCCTGTCCCATTTCCCTATCATACCTAGTTTTAAAAGTATGAATAGTATTTGCTTCCACAACCTGTTCCCCAAGTGCATTCCATTTTTCTACTACTCTCACGCTAAAAGAAAACTTCCTAACATCTCTGTGACTCATCTGAGTTTCCAGTTTCCACCCATGTCCCCTCGTTCTGTTATTATTACGTGTGAACATTTGATCTATTTCCACTTTGTCAATTCCCCTGAGTATTTTATATGTCCCTATCATATCTCCTCTCTCCCTTCTTTTCTCTAGTGTCGTAAGGTTCAGTTCCTTCAGCCGCTCTTCATATCCCATCCCTCGTAGCTCTGGGACAAGCCTCGTCGCAAACCTCTGAACCTTCTCCAGTTTCTTTATGTGTTTCTTCAGGTGGGGGCTCCATGATGGCGCGGCATACTCTAAGACGGGTCTCACGTAGGCAGTGTAAAGCGCCCTAAAAGCTTCCTCATTTAGGTTTCTGAATGAAGTTCTAATTTTCGCCAGTGTAGAGTACGCTGCTGTCGTTATCCTATTTATATGTGCCTCAGGAGTTAGATTAGGTGTCACATCCACTCCCAGGTCTCTTTCTCGAATCGTTACAGGTAGGCTGTTCCCCTTCATTGTGTACTGTCCCTTTGGTCTCCTGTCACCTGATCCCATTTCCATAACTTTACATTTACTGGTGTTAAACTCCAGTAGCCATTTCTCTGACCATCTCTGCAGCCTGTTTAAGTCCTCTTGGAGGATCCTACAATCCTCGTCTGTCACAACTCTTCTCATTAATTTTGCGTCATCTGCAAACATCGACATGTATGATTCCACTCCTGTAAACATATCATTTACGTAAATTAGAAAGAGGATTGGTCCCAGCACCGATCCTTGAGGTACTCCACTTGTTACTGTTCGCCAGTCCGACTTTTCGCCCCTTACCATTACCCTCTGGCTCCTTCCTGTTAGGTAGTTCTTCACCCATACTAGGGCCTTTCCGCTTACTCCTGCCTGCCTCTCAAGATTGTATAGCAGTCTCATGTGCGGTACCGTATCAAAGGCCTTTTGGCAGTCAAGAAATATGCAGTCTGCCCAGCCTTCTCTGTCCTGCCTTATCCTTGTTACTTTATCATAGAATTCTAAAAGGTTTGTTAGGCATGATTTCCCTGTCCAGAACCCATGTTGGTGCTTGTTTACAAACCCAATGCTCTCCAGGTGCTCAACAAGTCTTAGCCTAATTATTCTTTCAAGTATTTTGCAGGGGATGCTTGTCAGTGATACGGGTCTGTAGTTAAGTGCCTCCTCCCTATCCCCTCCTCATATTTTCTTATTTGTGTGTGTGTGTGTGTGTGTGTGTGTGTGTGTGTGTGTGTGTGTGTGTGTGTGTGTGTGTGGTGTGTGTGTGTGTGTGTGTGTGTTTGTGTGTGTGTGTGTGTGTGTGAGTGTGTGTGTATATGTGTTCGCGACACGAATGTCGCGCTCTGAAATATGTACCTATGATTATTAGAGTATACCATTCGAGAAAAAATGTCTAACTATTTATCGGTCCATTCTCTCTCTGTGCCGGCCTTCCTGCTAAAACTTGTCCACTCATTATGCTGTTGAATATCTATCTCCAATGGTCATTTACCGTTAATTAATATATTATTAAGCAGATAAAGTCCTTTACAAATCTCTTCACCTTTTAAAGCACATATCTTTCTTCTAACATGAATCACTATAACTCATATACTTTCATCAGTTCCAAACACTTTTCTTATTCCTTCCTAAACATCTTTCCTTATATAACCTATCTCCACAAATTAATATCTTAATGATTAACTAGCAACTCCATGCCTCTCCCTCAGGTCCCCCCTCTGCTGCTCCCTGGGCCCCCACCCCCCTACCAACACCCTACCCCCCAACCGAGGCCCAAATATAACTACCCCTATACCACAATTACCAGAGACCAACCCACCCCTTCCCCCAACCCCCGCCTAACAGAGAAAATGGCCGCCACAACGCTATACTTACCCAGCCGAACCGTTCGTTCGCGTATGTACTATTTATTGTTGAAAAAACTTAGAATAAAACAAACCGGATTTTCATTCCCTAGTAAACACATATATATATGTATACAAAACGAGGCCTAGATTAGCACATATTAGGTATTGGATTGCTTGTTTACCATTCACAAACTCATTTGGACACACACACACACCACACTAAATATTAAATAATACATACCTTTAAACACACACACACACACACACACACACACACACACACACACACACACACACACACACACACACACACACACACACACACACACACACACACACACGTCAGTTTGCCTAAATTCTCCAATATTCATTCATGAAACTGCCTCACTGGACTGCAACCTCATCGAATAAGCTGTTATGAATTTCTATCTGTCAACACAAACTCACAACTTCACACGTCAATCATTGCAAATGTTGATAAATAGACACTAACTAACCTTACTACGAGATATAAATACAAGTGCAAAATTTGATTCAGAAGGCAACTCCAGCGTGGCCTAGTCGGATAGAACATGTTCTTAATCCGGATAGACCTGCGTTCGAGCCTGTCGGAACGGTTGCAAGTACAGGGCACAGATTTATCTGTGTGTCCCCTCCTGTAGGAGCATCAGTTTCGATAGATTCTCTGGATAGCTGAAGATTGATTGACTGACACCTTGGAATGTGGGGAAGGGTTGAAATCCGGGGGCCCACGGACGGATACCTGGATCCACTGACCTCGGGCAGGTCTTTCAATTCACCTGGATTTCAGGTGGGGAGAAGGGAGGCAATTTGGGTCGACACAAATAGCTTCCTGGACCCAAAACCCCAAAGACACCCGGACACACAGGACTCAAGACACACGCGGAATCAAGACACACACGGACTCAAGACACACGCAGACTCAAGACACACACGGACTCAAGACACACGCGGACTCAAGACACACACGGAATCAAGACACACGCGGACTCAAGACACACGCGGAATCAAGACACACACGGACTCAAGACACACGCGGACTCAAGACACACACGGACTAAAGACACACACGGACTCAAGACACACGCGGAATCAAGACACACACGGACTCAAGACACACACGGACTCAAGACACACACGGACTCAAGACACACGCGGACTCAAGACACACACGGAATCAAGACACACACGGAATCAAGACACACATGGACACTGACACGATCCCAAGGTGGAGATAAGGGAGGCAATTTGAGGGGACACAAATGGCATCCTGGACTCAATACCCCAGGGATAATGACACGGACACGGACACGGATACGGACATTCATAGACTCTAACGGACACGGACACACGGAATCAATACACGTACTCAAGACACACACGGACTCAAGACACACACAGAATCAAGACACAAACGGACTCAAGATACACACGGACTCAAGACACACACAGAATCAAGACACACATGGACACTGACACGATCCCAAGGTGGAGATAAGGGAGGCAATTTGAGGGGACACAAATGGCATCCTGGACTCAAAACCCCGGGGACAATGACATAGACATTGACACGGACACTAACTAACCTAACCTAACCTAAGACTAACCTAAGACTCTGACGGACACGGGAACATACGAAATCAAGACACACGCGGAAACAAGACACACTCAGGAGACACACACGAAATCAAGACACATAAGGAATCAAGGCACAGACGGAATCAAGACAAACACGGAATCAAGAAACACAAGGAATCAAGAAACACAAGGAATCAGGACCCACACGGAATCAAGACACACACGGAATCAAGACACACACGGAATCAAGACACACACGGAATCAAGAAACACACGGAATCAAGACACACAAGGAATCAAGAAACACAAGAAATCAAGGCACACACGGAATCAAGAGACACAAGGAATCAAGACACAAACGGAATCAAGACACACACGGAATCAAGAAACACAAGGAATCAGGGCACACACGGAATCAAGAGACACAAGGAATCAAGACACAAACGGAATCAAGACACACACGGAATCAAGAAACACAAGGAATCAAGGCACAGACGGAATCAAGACACACACGGAATCAAGACACACACGGAATCAAGAAACACACGGAATCAAGACACACTCGGAATCAAGAAACACAAGGAATCAAGGCACAGACGGAATCAAGACACACAAGGAATCAAGACACTCACGGAATCAAGAAACACAAGGAATAGAGGAACAGACGGAATCAAGACACACACGGAATCAAGAAACACAAGGAATCAAGAAACACAAGGAATCAGGACACACACGGAATCAAGACACACACGGAATCAAGACACACACGGAATCAAGACACACACGGAATCAAGAAACACACGGAATCAAGACACACACGGAATCAAGAAACACAAGGAATCAAGGCACACACGGAATCAAGAAACACAAGGAATCAAGACACAAACGGAATCAAGACACACACGGAATCAAGAAACACAAGGAATCAAGGCACAGACGGAATCAAGACACACACGGAATCAAGACACACACGGAACCAAGACACATTCGGAATCAAGAAACACAAGGAATCAAGGCACAGACGGAATCAAGACACACAAGGAATCAAGACACACACGGAATCAAGAAACACAAGGAATCAAGGCACAGACGGAATCAAGACACACACGGAATCAAGAAACAAGAGGAATCAAGACACAAACGGAATCAAGACACACACGGAATCAAGAAACACAAGGAATCAAGACACAAACGGAATCAAGACACACACGGAATCAAGAAACACAAGGAATCAAGACACACACGGAATCAAGAAACACAAGGAACCAAGGCACAGACGGAATCAAGACACACACGGAATCAAGACACACACGGAATCAAGACACACACGGAATCAAGAAACACAAGGAATCAAGACACACGGAATCAAGAAACACAAGGAATCAAGGCACAGACGGAATCAAGACACACACGGAATCAAGACACACACTGAATCAAGAAACACAAGGAATCAAGACACACAAGGAATCAAGGCACACACGGAATCAAGAAACACAAGGAATCAAGTCACAAACGGATTCAAGACACACACGGAATCAAGAATCACAAGGAATCAAGAAACACAAGGAATCAAGAAACACAAGGAATCAAAACTCAACTCAAGACACATACACGGACAGAGATAAAAAATTTAAACATCTAAGGAATGTGCCGGTTTTTTTTATCAAAAAAACAGTTTTAAATTTGTCAACGTGAGAACTGCCAGAAGGTCAATCATCGGCTGTCCAGAGAATCTATCGAACCTGATGCTGCTACAGGAGAGGACAATATGTGCCCTGTAATTGCAACCGTTTCGACAGGCTCGAACGCAGGTCTATCCGGATTAAGAATATGTTCTATCCGACTTGGATAGAACATGTTCAAAGTAACATTTCTAACGTGTAAAGAAGAATGAACCTTTTTTTCAACCTATGCGAGACAAATAATTGAATATGCAGCCCCAGCCTTTTTTCCAACAGAGCTGAGAGTTATGAGTTACATAACTACTGGAAAACTACTTGAGCAATTGATTGATGGTTGAGAGGTGGGACCAAAGATCTGAATATCAAACCTAGCAAACACAACTAGGTGAATACAACTAGGTGAGAACAAACTTACAAAAAGCCACAGTTGTAGATGCAAACTCCATTCATAATTTTAAAAGTTGATATGACAGGAAAATAGACCAGGAGTCATTGCTTTAAACAACCGACGGCTATATTGTCAGCGTTCAAAAACTGATGCTCAGTCCTGCAAGTACAAATAGGTGAGTACACAGAAATATGAAACATGTATGTGTTCCTTCTAGACTAACGATCGGGGATTCCTGGATCGAAACCCGGCCAGGCAGGACTGAAATTATTGGTAGCGTTTCCTATCACCTAATGCCTCTGTTCTCCTAGCAGTAAACAGGTATCCAGGAGTTGTGAGCTTCATGTAGGGTTGCATCCTGGTGAGGGTCAGTCAGGGTCAGTTTAGGTGTTCGATCTTGTGAGGTGGGTGTTGGTTAGGTTAGGTTAGGTTAAGTTTGGTTAGGTTAGGTTAGGTTAGGTTAGGTTAAGTTTGGTTAGGTTAGGTTTGGTTAGGTTAGATTAGGTTAGGTTAGGTTAGGTTAAGTTTGGTTAGGTTAGGTTAAGTTTGGTTAGGTTAGGTTAAGTTTGGTTAGGTTAGTTAGGTTAGGTTTGGTTAGGTTTAGGTTAGGTTAGTTAGGTTAGGTTAGGTTAGTTAGGTTAGGTTTGGTTAGGTTAGGTTAGGTTACCTTACCTTGAGGTGCTTCCGGGGCTTAGCGTCCCCGCGGCCCGGTCGTCGACCAGGCTTCCTGGTTGCCGGACTGATCAACCAGGCTGTTGGACGCGGCTGCTCGCAGCCTGACGTATGAGTCACAGCCTGGTTGATCAGGTATCCTTTGGAGGTGCTTATCCAGTTCTCTCTTGAACACTGTGAGGGGTCGGCCAGTTATGCCCCTTATGTGTAGTGGAAGCGTGTTGAACAGTCTCGGACCTCTGATGTTGATAGAGTTCTCTCTCAGAGTACCAGTTGCACCTCTGTTTTTCAACGGGGGTATTCTGCACATCCTGCCATGTCTTCTGGTCTCATGTGATGTTATTTATGTGTGCAGGTTTGGGACCAGCCCCTAGGTTAGGTTAAGTTTGGTTAGGCTAGGTTAAGTTTGGTTAGGTTAGGTTAAGTTTGGTTAGGTTAGTTAGGTTAGGTTTGGTTAGGTTTAGGTTAGGTTAGTTAGGTTAGGTTAGGTTAGTTAGGTTAGGTTTGGTTAGGTTAGGTTAAGTTAGGTTAAGTTTGGTTAGGTTAGGTTTGGTTAAGTTAGGTTAGGTTAGGTTTAGGTTAGGTTAGGTTAGGTTAGTTAGGTTAGGTTTGGTTAGGTTTAGGTTAGGTTAGTTAAGTTAGGATAGGTTAGGTTAGGTTAGGTTAGTTAGGTTAGGTTTGGTTAGGTTAGGTTAGGTTAGGTTAGGTTAGGTTACGTTAGTTAGGTTAGGTTAGATTAGTTAGGTTAGGTTAGTTAGGTTAGGTTAGGTTAGGTTAGTTAGGTTAGGTTAGTTAGGTTAGGTTTGGTTAGGTTAGCTTAGTTAGGTAAGTTAGGTAGATTGGGTTTAGGTGTAGGCTAGGTTAGGTTTAGATTAGGTTAGGTTATATTAGGTTTGGTTTTAGATTGTGGTAGGTTATAGGTTAGGGTAGGGTATAGGCTAGGCTAGGTTAAGTTAGGAAATAGGCCAAGAGTTATTGCTATAAACAACTGACGGCTTAAAGGCAGACTCTAAGATTAATGCTCGATCCTCCTGGCACAAATAGGTGAGTACACATATATGTAACATGAATGATGTGTTCCTTCTCGACTCTCAATAAGGGATTCCAGGGTTCGAATCGCGGTCGGGCAGGGCTGTAATTGTTGGTAGCGTTTCCTATCACCCAATGCACCTGTTCACCTAGCAGTAAATAGGTATCCAGGAGTTAGTGAGCTACTAGCATCCTGGTGAGTGAGGGTTAGTTTAACCTTGTGGGGTGGGTGTTGGAGACCACTTTATAAGCCTAACATGTATATATAAACTGCCTGTCTGCCTGTCCCCCGACTCAAAGAAGTTATATGTATTGACTCAATGAAGCCTAAGTGAACATAATCCAAGGCCTAAGAGTAGTCATTCGTGATTAGAAGAGGATTGTTTAGGTTTTATAAATAGCGGCGAATGGCATTTATAAGCGATTTGTGCGAGATCAATGGCATCCAAACATTTCCATGTTGGTGCAATAGTCCACTTTTGGTTGGTTTGTTTGACTATAAGAACTATCATTAATGGAGAATTGGCTGGTATGTGTGAGTATCCTCCGCCGCTGTTACCATTATCATCACTCACTCACTCACTCACAAGTTATTGGTTACCACTTGTATACAATAACAACGGCCATACTACCACTTAAAGGACACTGCTTCTCGTCCCATTAGCCAAGTTAAGCAGCTTTCAATTTGGTTAGTAATTGGATGGGTAACCTGCCTGGTAACACCAACTGCTAGTGCTGCTGATGGCATTCATATTTGGGCAGTCCCTGTGGATCAGTGGTAAGGCACTCACCTCGCGCTTCGCAAGCGATTTCGCCTGGGTTCATATCCTGGCTGGCAGGGGAAGAGCGGATTGACTAGGCACCAATCCTTAACTTAACGATTATCTTCACGAAGCAGTGAATGGGTACCTGGTTGTTAAACGGTTTGTCGGGTTGTGTTCCAGGGAAAATTAACAATGAGTTTGTTTGTACTCACCTAAATGTACTCACCTTATTGTGCTTGCGGGGGTTGAGCTCTGGCTCTTTGGTCCCGCCTCTCAACCGTCAATCAACAGGAGTACTAGTTCCTGAGCCTATTGGGCTCTATCATATCTACACTTGAAACTGTGTATGGAGTCAGCCTCCACCACATCACTTCCTAATGCATTCCATTTGTCAACTACTCTGACACTAAAAAAGTTCTTTCTAATATCTCTGTGTCTCATTTGGGCACTCAGTTTCCACCTGTGTCCCCTAGTACGTGTGCCCTTTGTGTTAAATAGCCTACCTTCATCTACCTTATCGATTCCCATGAGAATCTTGAATGTGGTGATCATGTCCCCCTTAACTCTTCTGTCTTCCAACGAAGTGAGGTTTAATTCCCGTAGTCTCTCCTCGTAGCTCATACCTCTTAGCTCGGGTTTTAGTCTGGTGGCAAACCTTTGAACCTTTTCCAGTTTAGTCTTATGCTTGACTAGATGTGGACTCCATGCTGGAGCTGCATACTTCAGGATTGGTCTGACATATGTGGTATATAATGTTCTCAAAGATTCCTTTCAGTGTGTGTGTATTTTATAAGAAAGTGACACATAAACATGTGTGTGAATGAATATGTACACCAATTAATAGTGAATGGGCTGCCATGTGTGAGTATTAATGTATACTATGGGCCACACTCACTGAAATATGTTGTCTGTGTGTGTACATACGTGTAATTGGAGTGACTTATCCACGTGAATTTATCTGTGTGTGTATATATCCAATATGAGTGATCCTTGTCATAATTGTGTCAGTTTCTGCAATTTGACTGTCGAGACTGTATGTATGTTTGTATATATATATATATATATGTGTGTGTGTGTGTGTGTGTGTGTGTGTGTGTGTGTGTGTGTGTGTGTGTGTGTGTGTGTGTGTGTGTGTGTGTGTGTGTGTGTGTGTGTGTGTGTGTGTGTGTGTGTGTGAGTGTGTGTGTATATGTGTGTGTGTGCGCGCGCGCGCACGAATGTCGCGCTCTGAAATATGTACCTATGATTATTAGAGTATACCATTCGAGAAAAAATGTCTAACTATTTATCGGTCCATTCTCTCTCTGTGCCGGCCTTCCTGCTAAAACTTGTCCACTCATTATGCTGTTGAATATCTATCTCCAATGGTCATTTACCGTTAATTAATATATTATTAAGCAGATAAAGTCCTTTACAAATCTCTTCACCTTTTAAAGCACATATCTTTCTTCTAACATGAATCACTATAAGTCATATACTTTCATCAGTTCCAAACACTTTTCTTATTCCTTCCTAAACATCTTTCCTTATATAACCTATCTCCACAAATTAATATCTTAATGATTAACTAGCAACTCCATGCCTCTCCCCCCTCTGCTGCTCCCTGGGCCCCCACCCCCCTACCAACACCCTACCCCCCCAACCGAGGCCCAAATATAACTACCCCTATACCACAATTACCAGAGACCAACCCCCCCCCCTTCCCCCAACCCCCGCCTAACAGAGAAAATGGCCGCCACAACGCTATACTTACCCAGCCGAACCGTTCGTTCGCGTATGTACTATTTATTGTTGAAAAAACTTAGAATAAAACAAACCGGATTTGCATTCCCTAGTAAACACATATATATATGTATACAAAACGAGGCCTAGATTAGCACATATTAGGTATTGGATTGCTTGTTTACCATTCACAAACTCATTTGGACACACACACACACCACACTAAATATTAAATATTAAATAATACATACCTTTAAACACACACACACACACACACACACACACGTCAGTTTGCCTAAATTCTCCAATATTCATTCATGAAACTGCCTCACTGGACTGCTGTTACCTATCGTTCGTTACGGCTCGTGACCCTACAGCAGCCAAGCTTTAATTACGTCTAGGGATACCACTGCTGCTCTCTAAAGCGCGTCACCAGTATAACCCCTTGATAAGTAATGAGCACATAAATAAAACTCTTCCTTTAGGACTGAAGAATAGATACAAAATATTATATAGATATATATTCAAGACAGTATAATATAAAAACACAGATGATCAAGTTAACTTATACAACAAATGAAAGTATTGTCATATCACTAAATATAACAAATAAAATATGGCACAAAATGAATG
Source organism: Procambarus clarkii (assembly GCF_040958095.1). Taxonomy (NCBI): domain Eukaryota; kingdom Metazoa; phylum Arthropoda; class Malacostraca; order Decapoda; family Cambaridae; genus Procambarus; species Procambarus clarkii. Next base: position 52,253 of record NW_027189174.1, read on the forward strand.
TAAAGACTTATCTCCCACATGTTACTCTCCTGGTCCCGTATCAGCTACTGAACTCTCGCTCTGGCGCCACCCACATTCTCACCTCCCGTCTGCCTCATCCCAGGATGAGGGATGGAAACTAAGGACTTTTTAATATTTAAAACTAATTGAACAACCACTTGTTCTCAAAACACACAAGAATGCAAATTACAGATAATAGTTACTTACAAAATATATAAGTACAATGCCACCTGTTTAATTGCAGAAAATAAACACTTATCTAACTAAATAAAAGTGACATCTGGAACTCCCAAACTGAACAGGTCCAGCTTTCCCGTATCAATCAGGTACTAGACGTGTGCAACGCAACCGCGCTCGTCTGCACTGACGCTGCCACACCATACGACAATTTACCAAAACACAATGTGTGTACATATACAGGCAATGATAAAATAAACTAAAACAAGTTATTTTAAATTTATATACGTATTCTGCTAGGAGTACGTAACACTTCCGCCTCCAAGAAAAAAAATGCAATAGATTGAAGATCAATGGCATTTTTTCAAAGTAAAATGTATGACACTTGAGATTTATGGTATTAATTACACCAAACATGTAAAAGTAATAAGAACACATTTCTGGATAAAAATGAAAACACTCCAAATATAGTCTTACAGGAAACTCAGAAATTTCAGTCTTATGACTATGTTCTACATATGTGTCACTGGAGTATGCAAATTTATCTCTCCAAGGTACTATCTCATTTATTTCACTTTGTTGCAGATCATATTTCACACTCCTATCTACAACATTATCATTATTAGCATGAATAGAATTGTCAATAAAGGTAGCTGCTTTCACACAGTTATCATGGCAATTTAGCTTTTCATATATTTCTACCATTTCTCCAAGATCAGTTCCGTATTTCCATCTGATCCCTTTTCCACATGGTGAATTTTTCCAAGACAGACTCCATTTTCCATTTCTCCCTTTTTCTGGAGCTGAACTGCTAAATTGAAGCTGACTGGATGTTGAGTAGATTTGGGACTTCTCCTGGGTATTCTCTGACACAGACATCTGCTCTTCATCACTCTTGATCCTCTGTGGAACACATACTCTCGCCCAATGGATACTAAAATTAGAGAAATTAGCATTAAACCTCACAATTATGCATAAGACTTTCCCATTCATAGAACCTTCTGAAACACAAGACACCGACTTAGCAAAACTTTGACCTTCAAACCAAGAAATACAACCCAAGATAAGTGCAAAGACTACCTGATCGAACTGACTCAGATGATCCATAAGGAACACAGAAATCAATTGCCTCATAACTCTGTCATAACGATCAGTGAAAGAAAACAGGCATATGCCTAGGCACCATATCTCAATCATAACTCTCAAGACAAGTTCACACCCCCTGATGGTGAACTTGAACACAACACACACTTTCATCAACCGTCTAGTCTTCCAAAAGACTAAATAAAACATGCCGAAAACTTTACAACCCTCACCATCACTTCCCAAGTGATTTACGTCTGATGACAACCAATCAACCAAGAGGTTTAAGGGTCTTAACATCTTGAAGATGAACAGCAGATTTCCTGGGAAACACCCAAGGACAATCTGAAACCCTTCACAATGATTAACTCTAGGGAGGATAACCTTATCCCCCAACTTGAATTGCACACCTGGAGCCTCAAACATCTGCTCCCCAGTATGATTTAATCCTTCACCCACAATATGACTCTGAAAGTCAACTCCAATATGACTCTGAAAGTCAACACCACACTTGAGTGGAACATACACTTTTATCACTCGTGCATCAAAATTTACGGGATCTGAATATAGAGACACTGCTCTAGCATAACTCACCACTTCCTCAGAACTGCTGGGTGCACAACCTACTTGAGTAAACTCTCTCTGCTCAACCACAAGGCTTGACAAAGATGTCCCACAGTCCATTACTTCACAAGAAAATGGCTCCTGCAGAATAAAAGTAGATTTCAACATCCTACACACACTCTGACTCAATGTACCCAATGAGAAATACTTACTCCACATAGAATAAGAATCACAACTCTGCAACTTAGATCCAAATGCTACTTTACCACTCTTAATGATTTTACCAAAATTTCCTCCCATGACTCCTGGAGCTGCTTGGAGTACTGTCTGCTCACAATCAATAATATCACTACCAAGCTGGGTCACATCCTCACAGACAACTGAAGAGGGAGGCTCAATGGGTCTCCATCTACTCAACAGAAGCTGATCCTCTGGCTGCTTTCCCACACTCTCCAAAACTGGATCTACAGTACAGACTGTCTCCTTGCTTCTCTCTGAAATCTTAGGGTCAGTTCTACTCAAAGCACTTAAATGAAGGGAATCTGAAACGAGCGGGCAAGTAACAGGTAGTTTGACCTCCTCCCCTATTATATCACCTTGACTAGGGTGAGGCGGGGCCTATACAACGGACTTACTCTCGACAACTGATTCTAAACTTGGAGTGAGCGGGAATACTTCTGCCAACCCAACATCTTGTCCTAAACCATTCACTTGGCTGGAATACAGAGTCGTGGCTTTTAAGTTTCTCTCAACTCCTGGCACAACGTTCGTAGTGAGCGGGCAAGACAATGGTACATGGACATCCTTTCCCAATTTATTGGAATAAAGCAGAGTCATAGTATCAGGCTTACTCTCAACAACTAAATCGGCCACACAGGAATCTGGAACAACCACATCCCACTTCTCCACTGAAGGGGTACTGGTTACTGGAACAAATGCTTGAGTAACATCAGAACTGACAACTGGATTTATATTAGTACTGACATCAGCACAGGTAGAATGGACAAAACCATCTTCTACAACAGGTTCATTCATAGAACTAACTTCAGCACAGGCAGAATAAACATGGTCTGCAACTGGCTGTTTACACAAACGGGGATCAATTTCACCCACAACATGATTTATGGCCACATCATTACCCAATATAACATCCACACCTGGGATGGGCAACTGTGTACTAACACCCACAGTGCATAAACGTGGTGTAATGGTGGATCTGAAATTAATGTCTATTAGAGGTACAGTTTTACATCCTGCAACACTCTGAAGAACAACAAACTTTCCTGTCTCTCTCTTTTCAACATCAGAAAGAATACTGGATGAAATTATGGTTTGGGAAGCACCTGTATCACGAAGAATAACCACTGGCTTCCACTTCCCATTAATACACAAAACTTCACCTGAAGACATATATGGTGAATACTGTTTCACCCAATTGGGGTTTACAGTTACATGTTTATTAGTAAGTTTATTTTGCACACCTCTGCAATAAATGAGACCAGTTGGTCGTAACTCAGGGTGCAATATAAAACATGAATGAATTCCATGGCCTTTTCTCTTACAATGGGAACAGGACCTTACAGTGGACACACTGGTAGAACCAACTGTAGGTTTAGAAATAACCTTATTATTATTTGACATTCCTGACAATGAAGTAGCAGGATTAGGTTTTGTAAGAGAAGAGCTCGTGGGAGTAACTGGAGTACTAGGACGGGATGGATTCTGATAAGGAGTTCGGTGAGCATTATAATTTACTCTACGACTAGACTTAGGTGAAGTGGCCGTAAACTGGGCCTTAGTCAACAACTCATGCTCATCCGCGAGCTTTGACAGCTCATAAATGTCTGTTACATTCTTTTGTTCTGCCATAAAAGTAGACAACTGGTCTGGGAGACATGACAATACTTCTTCCATTATAAGAAGATTCTTTAGAGCATCAAAGTCAGTGACTGAAAGTGACTTTAACCATCTGTTGCAAAATTTCGTCTTCTGACGAGTAAAATCTGCTATTGTCTGATCACTTGTCCTCCTTAGGTTTCTAAACTTTTGCCTGTGTGCCTCTGGATTTATTTGGTACGCATTTAAGATGCTTTTCTTTACAAATTCATAATCAAAGCTATGAGCGTCAGGTAGGGATGTGAAAACCTCCTGACTACGCCCCTTAAATTGAGACTGCATAATGGCTACCCACTGATCCCTTGGCCAGTTCATACTGATGGCAATTTTATAAAAATGTGCAAAGAAAACCTCAGGATCCTCCTCATTGAACTTTGGTAACTCTATATTCTTATGCGTCCTGATGGGATTATTATCACTATTTATTGAAACATTACTAGTATTTCCATGCCCAGCTGCCATACGCTGTGTTTCAAGCCTGAAGTTAGTGTCAGCCATTTGTTGTTGAATCTCTAATTGTTGCCTTTTTGTGGCTTCTATTTGCAACTGTGCCTCAATTTCTAAACGTCTAGTCTCAAGCTCCCTCTGCTGAGCTTCAGCCTCTAATATTTGCTGTTGCTGTTGAGCTTCAATTTCTCTTTGACGAGCTTCAGCCTCTAATATTCTCTGTTCTTTTTGAGCTTCAAGCTTAGCATTGGCTATTTGCGCTTCTAACTCAAGACGCTTTAACGTCATCTGATCACTCGACTCCTCTTTTAACTCTTCTAGAATTTCTTCCTCTAACTCTCCATTCTCAACAAAATGTGTCACAATGACTTTCAATATTTGGGCTTTAACCATTCTATTGTTGGCGGTCAAATCCAACTGATTTGCCATTTGTATTAACTCAGTCTTTTTAAGGCTCTGAATCCTTTCAAAGTCTGGGTGCGCCACCAACGCTGCAACTTTCTCCTCCATCGTTACTAACACTTGGCACTTGATTCACAACAATAATTAAAAACAATGGCACTGCACTACACTTCACTGTAAAATTGTCACCACACTGAAAATTCGCTTGGCCTCACTGCACAAACAAAATATATAGGATGACTTACCTCAAAATCGTGAAACGTTGTTACTTGACACACAGGAAAACTTGCTTGGCACATGGAATAGTTCTTAAGAAACACACAGACACTTGACACAATGGTACCTAGGAAGGCAAGGTTAGATTAGCATAATTAAGGTTAAGTGGGAACCATATATCCCGGACGGGCCCCCATAACTCTTTGTTACCTATCGTTCGTTACGGCTCGTGACCCTACAGCAGCCAAGCTTTAATTACGTCTAGGGATACCACTGCTGCTCTCTAAAGCGCGTCACCAGTATAACCCCTTGATAAGTAATGAGCACATAAATAAAACTCTTCCTTTAGGACTGAAGAATAGATACAAAATATTATATAGATATATATTCAAGACAGTATAATATAAAAACACAGATGATCAAGTTAACTTATACAACAAATGAAAGTATTGTCATATCACTAAATATAACAAATAAAATATGGCACAAAATGAATGTAAAGACTTATCTCCCACATGTTACTCTCCTGGTCCCGTATCAGCTACTGAACTCTCGCTCTGGCGCCACCCACATTCTCACCTCCCGTCTGCCTCATCCCAGGATGAGGGATGGAAACTAAGGACTTTTTAATATTTAAAACTAATTGAACAACCACTTGTTCTCAAAACACACAAGAATGCAAATTACAGATAATAGTTACTTACAAAATATATAAGTACAATGCCACCTGTTTAATTGCAGAAAATAAACACTTATCTAACTAAATAAAAGTGACATCTGGAACTCCCAAACTGAACAGGTCCAGCTTTCCCGTATCAATCAGGTACTAGACGTGTGCAACGCAACCGCGCTCGTCTGCACTGACGCTGCCACACCATACGACAATTTACCAAAACACAATGTGTGTACATATACAGGCAATGATAAAATAAACTAAAACAAGTTATTTTAAATTTATATACGTATTCTGCTAGGAGTACGTAACAACTGCAACCTCATCGAATAAGCTGTTATGAATTTCTATCTGTCAACACAAACTCACAACTTCACATGTCAATCATTGCAAATGTTGATAAATAGACACTAACTAACCTTACTACGAGATATAAATACAAGTGCAAAATTTGATTCAGAAGGCAACTCCAGCGTGGCCTAGTCGGATAGAACATGTTCTTAATCCGGATAGACCTGCGTTCGAGCCTGTCGGAACGGTTGCAAGTACAGGGCACAGATTTATCTGTGTGTCCCCTCCTGTAGGAGCATCAGTTTCGATAGATTCTCTGGATAGCTGAAGATTGATTGACTGACCCCTTGGAATGTGGGGAAGGGTTGAAATCCGGGGGCCCACGGACGGATACCTGGATCCACTGACCTCGGGCAGGTCTTTCAATTCACCTGGATTTCAGGTGGGGAGAAGGGAGGCAATTTGGGTCGACACAAATAGCTTCCTGGACCCAAAACCCCAAAGACACCCGGACACACAGGACTCAAGACACACGCGGAATCAAGACACACACGGACTCAAGACACACGCAGACTCAAGACACACACGGACTCAAGACACACGCGGACTCAAGACACACACGGAATCAAGACACACGCGGACTCAAGACACACGCGGAATCAAGACACACACGGACTCAAGACACACGCGGACTCAAGACACACACGGACTAAAGACACACACGGACTCAAGACACACACGGACTCAAGACACACGCGGAATCAAGACACACACGGACTCAAGACACACACGGACTCAAGACACACACGGACTCAAGACACACGCGGACTCAAGACACACACGGAATCAAGACACACATGGACACTGACACGATCCCAAGGTGGAGATAAGGGAGGCAATTTGAGGGGACACAAATGGCATCCTGGACTCAATACCCCAGGGATAATGACACGGACACGGACACGGATACGGACACTCATAGACTCTAACGGACACGGACACACGGAATCAATACACGTACTCAAGACACACACGGACTCAAGACACACACAGAATCAAGACACACACGGACTCAAGACACTCACAGAAACAAGACACAAACGGACTCAAGATACACACGGACTCAAGACACACACAGAATCAAGACACACATGGACACTGACACGATCCCAAGGTGGAGATAAGGGAGGCAATTTGAGGGGACACAAATGGCATCCTGGACTCAAAACCCCGGGGACAATGACATAGACATTGACACGGACACTAACTAACCTAACCTAACCTAAGACTAACCTAAGACTCTGACGGACACGGGAACATACGGAATCAAGACACACGCGGAAACAAGACACACTCAGGAGACACACACGAAATCAAGACACATAAGGAATCAAGGCACAGACGGAATCAAGACAAACACGGAATCAAGAAACACACGGAATCAAGACACACACGGAATCAAGACACACACGGAATCAAGACACACACGGAATCAAGACACACACGGAATCAAGACACACACGGAATCAAGACACACACGGAATCAAAAAACACAAGGAATCAGGACCCACACGGAATCAAGACACACACGGAATCAAGACACACACGGAATCAAGACACACACGGAATCAAGACACACACGGAATCAAGACACACACGGAATCAAGACACACACGGAATCAAGAAACACACGGAATCAAGACACACAAGGAATCAAGAAACACAAGAAATCAAGGCACACACGGAATCAAGAGACACAAGGAATCAAGACACAAACGGAATCAAGACACACACGGAATCAAGAAACACAAGGAATCAGGGCACACACGGAATCAAGAGACACAAGGAATCAAGACACAAACGGAATCAAGACACACACGGAATCAAGAAACACAAGGAATCAAGACACAGACGGAATCAAGACACACACGGAATCAAGACACACACGGAATCAAGACACACACGGAATCAAGAAACACACGGAATCAAGACACACTCGGAATCAAGAAACACAAGGAATCAAGGCACAGACGGAATCAAGACACACAAGGAATCAAGACACTCACGGAATCAAGAAACACAAGGAATCAAGGCACAGACGGAATCAAGACACACACGGAATCAAGAAACACAAGGAATCAAGAAACACAAGGAATCAGGACACACACGGAATCAAGACACACACGGAATCAAGACACACACGGAATCAAGACACACACGGAATCAAGAAACACACGGAATCAAGACACACACGGAATCAAGAAACACAAGGAATCAAGGCACACACGGAATCAGGAAACACAAGGAATCAAGACACAAACGGAATCAAGACACACACGGAATCAAGAAACACAAGGAATCAAGGCACAGACGGAATCAAGACACACACGGAATCAAGACACACACGGAATCAAGACACACACGGAACCAAGACACATTCGGAATCAAGAAACACAAGGAATCAAGGCACAGACGGAATCAAGACACACAAGGAATCAAGACACACACGGAATCAAGAAACACAAGGAATCAAGGCACAGACGGAATCAAGACACACACGGAATCAAGAAACACAAGGAATCAAGACACAAACGGAATCAAGACACACACGGAATCAAGAAACACAAGGAATCAAGACACAAACGGAATCAAGACACACACGGAATCAAGAAACACAAGGAATCAAGACACACACGGAATCAAGAAACACAAGGAACCAAGGCACAGACGGAATCAAGACACACACGGAATCAAGACACACACGGAATCAAGACACACACGGAATCAAGAAACACAAGGAATCAAGACACACACGGAATCAAGAAACACAAGGAATCAAGGCACAGACGGAATCAAGACACACGGAATCAAGACACACACTGAATCAAGAAACACAAGGAATCAAGACACACAAGGAATCAAGGCACACACGGAATCAAGAAACACAAGGAATCAAGACACAAAAGGATTCAAGACACACACGGAATCAAGAAACACAAGGAATCAAGAAACACAAGGAATCAAGAAACACAAGGAATCAAAACTCAACTCAAGACACATACACGGACAGAGATAAAAAATTTAAACATCTAAGGAATGTGCCGTTTTTTTTTTTATCAAAAAAACAGTTTTAAATTTGTCAACGTGAGAACTGCCAGAAGGTCAATCATCGGCTGTCCAGAGAATCTATCGAACCTGATGCTGCTACAGGAAAGGACAATATGTGCCCTGTAATTGCAACCGTTTCGACAGGCTCGAACGCAGGTCTATCCGGATTAAGAATATGTTCTATCCGACTTGGATAGAACATGTTCAAAGTAACATTTCTAACGTGTAAAGAAGAATGAACCTTTTTTTCAACTTATGCGAGACAAATAATTGAATATGCAGCCCCAGCCTTTTTTCCAACAGAGCTGAGAGTTATGAGTTACATAACTTCTGGAAAACTACTTGAGCAATTGATTGATGGTTGAGAGGTGGGACCAAAGATCTGAATATCAAACCTAGCAAACACAACTAGGTGAATACAACTAGGTGAGAACAAACTTACAAAAAGCCACAGTTGTAGATGCAAACTCCATTCATAATTTTAAAAGTTGATATGACAGGAAAATAGACCAGGAGTCATTGCTTTAAACAACCGGCGGCTATATTGTCAGCGTTCAAAAACTGATGCTCAGTCCTGCAAGTACAAATAGGTGAGTACACAGAAATATGAAACATGTATGTGTTCCTTCTAGACTAACGATCGGGGATTCCTGGATCGAAACCCGGCCAGGCAGGACTGAAATTATTGGTAGCGTTTCCTATCACCTAATGCCTCTGTTCTCCTAGCAGTAAACAGGTATCCAGGAGTTGTGAGCTTCATGTAGGGTTGCATCCTGGTGAGGGTCAGTCAGGGTCAGTTTAGGTGTTCGATCTTGTGAGGTGGGTGTTGGTTAGGTTAGGTTAGGTTAAGTTTGGTTAGGTTAGGTTAGGTTAGGTTAGGTTAAGTTTGGTTAGGTTAGGTTTGGTTAGGTTAGATTAGGTTAGGTTAGGTTAGGTTAAGTTTGGTTAGGTTAGGTTAAGTTTGGTTAGGTTAGGTTAAGTTTGGTTAGGTTAGTTAGGTTAGGTTTGGTTAGGTTTAGGTTAGGTTAGTTAGGTTAGGTTAGGTTAGTTAGGTTAGGTTTGGTTAGGTTAGGTTAGGTTACCTTACCTTGAGGTGCTTCCGGGGCTTAGCGTCCCCGCGGCCCGGTCGTCGACCAGGCTTCCTGGTTGCCGGACTGATCAACCAGGCTGTTGGACGCGGCTGCTCGCAGCCTGACGTATGAGTCACAGCCTGGTTGATCAGGTATCCTTTGGAGGTGCTTATCCAGTTCTCTCTTGAACACTGTGAGGGGTCGGCCAGTTATGCCCCTTATGTGTAGTGGAAGCGTGTTGAACAGTCTCGGACCTCTGATGTTGATAGAGTTCTCTCTCAGAGTACCAGTTGCACCTCTGTTTTTCAACGGGGGTATTCTGCACATCCTGCCATGTCTTCTGGTCTCATGTGATGTTATTTCTGTGTGCAGGTTTGGGACCAGCCCATAGGTTAGGTTAAGTTTGGTTAGGCTAGGTTAAGTTTGGTTAGGTTAGGTTAAGTTTGGTTAGGTTAGTTAGGTTAGGTTTGGTTAGGTTTAGGTTAGGTTAGTTAGGTTAGGTTAGCTTAGTTAGGTTAGGTATGGTTAGGTTAGGTTAAGTTAGGTTAAGTTTGGTTAGGTTAGGTTTGGTTAAGTTAGGTTAGGTTAGGTTTAGGTTAGGTTAGGTTAGGTTAGGTTAGTTAGGTTAGGTTTGGTTAGGTTTAGGTTAGGTTAGTTAAGTTAGGATAGGTTAGGTTAGGTTAGGTTAGTTAGGTTAGGTTTGGTTAGGTTAGGTTAGGTTAGGTTAGGTTACGTTAGTTAGGTTAGGTTAGATTAGTTAGGTTAGGTTAGTTAGGTTAGGTTAGGATACATTAGTTAGGTTAGGTTAGTTAGGTTAGGTTTGGTTAGGTTAGCTTAGTTAGGTAAGTTAGGTAGATTGGGTTTAGGTGTAGGCTAGGTTAGGTTTAGATTAGGTTAGGTTATACTAGGTTTGGTTTTAGATTGTGGTAGGTTATAGGTTAGGGTAGGGTATAGGTTAGGCTAGGTTAAGTTAGGAAATAGGCCAAGAGTTATTGCTATAAACAACTGACGGCTTAAAGGCAGACTCTAAGATTAATGCTCGATCCTCCTGGCACAAATAGGTGAGTACACATATATGTAACATGAATGATGTGTTCCTTCTCGACTCTCAATAAGGGATTCCAGGGTTCGAATCGCGGTCGGGCAGGGCTGTAATTGTTGGTAGCGTTTCCTATCACCCAATGCACCTGTTCACCTAGCAGTAAATAGGTATCCAGGAGTTAGTGAGCTACTAGCATCCTGGTGAGTGAGGGTTAGTTTAACCTTGTGGGGTGGGTGTTGGAGACCACTTTATAAGCCTAACATGTATATATAGACTGCCTGTCTGCCTGTCCCCCTACTCAAAGAAGTTATATATATTGACTCAATGAAGCCTAAGTGAACATAATCCAAGGCCTAAGAGTAATCATTCGTGCTTAGAAGAGGATTGTTTAGGTTTTATAAATAGCGGCGGGTGGCATTTATAAGCGATTTGTGCGAGATCAATGGCATCCAAACATTTCCATGTTGGTGCAATAGTCCACTTTTGGTTGGTTTGTTTGACTATAAAAACTATCATTAATGGAGAATTGGCTGGTATGTGTGAGTATCCTCCGCCGCTGTTACCATTATCATCACTCACTCACTCACTCACAAGTTATTGGTTACCACTTGTATACAATAACAACGGCCATACTACCACTTAAAGGACACTGCTTCTCGTCCCATTAGCCAAGTTAAGCAACTTTCAACTTGGTTAGTAATTGGATGGGTAACCTGCCTGGTAACACCAACTGCTAGTGCTGCTGATGGCATTCATATTTGGGCAGTCCCTGTGGATCAGTGGTAAGGCACTCACCTCGCGCTTCGCAAGCGATTTCGCCTGGGTTCATATCCTGGCTGGCAGGGGAAGAGCGGATTGACTAGGCACCAATCCTTAACTTAACGATTATCTTCACGAAGCAGTGAATGGGTACCTGGTTGTTAAACGGTTTGTCGGGTTGTGTTCCAGGGAAAATTAACAATGAGTTTGTGTGTACTCACCTAATTGTACTCACCTTATTGTGCTTGCGGGGGTTGAGCTCTGGCTCTTTGGTCCCGCCTCTCAACCGTCAATCAACAGGAGTACTAGTTCCTGAGCCTATTGGGCTCTATCATATCTACACTTGAAACTGTGTATGGAGTCAGCCTCCACCACATCACTTCCTAATGCATTCCATTTGTCAACTACTCTGACACTAAAAAAGTTCTTTCTAATATCTCTGTGTCTCATTTGGGCACTCAGTTTCCACCTGTGTCCCCTAGTACGTGTGCCCCTTGTGTTAAATAGCCTACCTTCATCTACCTTATCGATTCCCATGAGAATCTTGAATGTGGTGATCATGTCCCCCTTAACTCTTCTGTCTTCCAACGAAGTGAGGTTTAATTCCCGTAGTCTCTCCTCGTAGCTCATACCTCTTAGCTCGGGTTCTAGTCTGGTGGCAAACCTTTGAACCTTTTCCAGTTTAGTCTTATGCTTGACTAGATGTGGACTCCATGCTGGAGCTGCATACTTCAGGATTGGTCTGACATATGTGGTATATAATGTTCTCAAAGATTCCTTTCAGTGTGTGTGTATTTTATAAGAAAGTGACACATAAACATGTGTGTGAATGAATATGTACACCAATTAATAGTGAATGGCCTGCCATGTGTGAGTATTAATGTATACTATGGGCCACACTCACTGAAATATGTTGTCTGTGTGTGTACATACGTGTAATTGGAGTGACTTATCCACGTGAATTTATCTGTGTGTGTATATATCCAATATGAGTGATCCTTGTCATAATTGTGTCAGTTTCTGCAATTTGACTGTCGAGACTGTATGTATGTTTGTATATATATATATATATATGTGTGTGTGTGTGTGTGTGTGTGTGTGTGTGTGTGTGTGTGTGTGTGTGTGTGTGTGTGTGTGTGTGTGTGTGAGTGTGTGTGTATATGTGTGTGTGCGCGCGCGCGCGCACGAACGTCGCGCTCTGAAATATATACCTATGATTATTAGAGTATACCATTCGAGAAAAAATGTCTAACTATTTATCGGTCCATTCTCTCTCTGTGCCGGCCTTCCTGCTAAAACTTGTCCACTCATTATGCTGTTGAATATCTATCTCCAATGGTCATTTACCGTTAATTAATATATTATTAAGCAGATAAAGTCCTTTACAAATCTCTTCACCTTTTAAAGCACATATCTTTCTTCTAACATGAATCACTATAACTCATATACTTTCATCAGTTCCAAACACTTTTCTTATTCCTTCCTAAACATCTTTCCTTATATAACCTATCTCCACAAATTAATATCTTAATGATTAACTAGCAACTCCATGCCTCTCCCCCCTCTGCTGCTCCCTGGGCCCCCACCCCCCTACCAACACCCTACCCCCCAACCGAGGCCCAAATATAACTACCCCTATACCACAATTACCAGAGACCAACCCCCCCTTCCCCCAACCCCCGCCTAACAGAGAAAATGGCCGCCACAACGCTATACTTACCCAGCCGAACCGTTCGTTCGCGTATGTACTATTTATTGTTGAAAAAACTTAGAATAAAACAAACCGGATTTTCATTCCCTAGTAAACACATATATATATGTATACAAAACGAGGCCTAGATTAGCACATATTAGGTATTGGATTGCTTGTTTACCATTCACAAACTCATTTGGACACACACACACACCACACTAAATATTAAATAATACATACCTTTAAACACACACACACACACACACACACACACACACACACACACACACACACACACACACACACACACACACACACACACACACACACACACACACACACGTCAGTTTGCCTAAATTCTCCAATATTCATTCATGAAACTGCCTCACTGGACTGCAACCTCATCGAATAAGCTGTTATGAATTTCTATCTGTCAACACAAACTCACAACTTCACACGTCAATCATTGCAAATGTTGATAAATAGACACTAACTAACCTTACTACGAGATATAAATACAAGTGCAAAATTTGATTCAGAAGGCAACTCCAGCGTGGCCTAGTCGGATAGAACATGTTCTTAATCCGGATAGACCTGCGTTCGAGCCTGTCGGAACGGTTGCAAGTACAGGGCACAGATTTATCTGTGTGTCCCCTCCTGTAGGAGCATCAGTTTCGATAGATTCTCTGGATAGCTGAAGATTGATTGACTGACCCCTTGGAATGTGGGGAAGGGTTGAAATCGTGGGGCCCACGGACGGATACCTGGATCCACTGACCTCGGGCAGGTCTTTCAATTCACCTGGATTTCAGGTGGGGAGAAGGGAGGCAATTTGGGTCGACACAAATAGCTTCCTGGACCCAAAACCCCAAAGACACCCGGACACACAGGACTCAAGACACACGCGGAATCAAGACACACACGGACTCAAGACACACACGGAATCAAGACACACGCAGACTCAAGACACACGCGGAATCAAGACACACACGGACTCAAGACACACGCGGACTCAAGACACACACGGACTAAAGACACACACGGACTCAAGACACACACGGACTCAAGACACACGCGGAATCAAGACACACACGGACTCAAGACACACACGGACTCAAGACACACACGGACTCAAGACACACGCGGACTCAAGACACACACGGAATCAAGACACACATGGACACTGACACGATCCCAAGGTGGAGATAAGGGAGGCAATTTGAGGGGGCACAAATGGCATCCTGGACTCAATACCCCAAGGATAATGACACGGACACGGACAAGGATACGGACACTCATAGACTCTAACGGACACGGACACACGGAATCAATACACGTACTCAAGACACACACGGACTCAAGACACACACAGAATCAAGACACACACGGACTCAAGACACTCACAGAATCAAGACACAAACGGACTCAAGATACACACGGACTCAAGACACACACAGAATCAAGACACACATGGACACTGACACGATCCCAAGGTGGAGATAAGGGAGGCAATTTGAGGGGACACAAATGGCATCCTGGACTCAAAACCCCGGGGACAATGACATAGACATTGACACGGACACTAACTAACCTAACCTATCCTAACCTAAGACTAACCTAAGACTCTGACGGACACGGGAACATACGGAATCAAGACACACTCAGGAGACACACACGAAATCAAGACACATAAGGAATCAAGGCACAGACGGAATCAAGACAAACACGGAATCAAGAAACACAAGGAATCAAGAAACACATGGAATCAGGACCCACACGGAATCAAGACACACACGGAATCAAGAGACACAAGGAATCAAGACACAAACGGAATCAAGACACACACGGAATCAAGAAACACAAGGAATCAGGGCACACACGGAATCAAGAGACACAAGGAATCAAGGCACAGACGGAATCAAGACACAAACGGAATCAAGACACACACGGAATCAAGAAACACAAGGAATCAAGACACAGACGGAATCAAGACACACACGGAATCAAGACACACGGAATCAAGACACACACGGAATCAAGAAACACACGGAATCAAGACACACTCGGAATCAAGAAACACAAGGAATCAAGGCACAGACGGAATCAAGACACACAAGGAATCAAGACACTCACGGAATCAAGAAACACAAGGAATCAAGGCACAGACGGAATCAAGACACACACGGAATCAAGAAACACAAGGAATCAAGAAACACAAGGAATCAGGACACACACGGAATCAAGACACACACGGAATCAAGACACACACGGAATCAAGACACACACGGAATCAAGAAACACACGGAATCAAGACACACACGGAATCAAGAAACACAAGGAATCAAGGCACACACGGAATCAAGAAACACAAGGAATCAAGACACAAACGGAATCAAGACACACACGGAATCAAGAAACACAAGGAATCAAGGCACAGACGGAATCAAGACACACACGGAATCAAGACACACACGGAATCAAGACACACGGAACCAAGACACATTCGGAATCAAGAAACACAAGGAATCAAGGCACAGACGGAATCAAGACACACAAGGAATCAAGACACACACGGAATCAAGAAACACAAGGAATCAAGACACAAACGGAATCAAGACACACACGGAATCAAGAAACACAAGGAATCAAGACACAAACGGAATCAAGACACACACGGAATCAAGAAACACAAGGAATCAAGACACACACGGAATCAAGAAACACAAGGAACCAAGGCACAGACGGAATCAAGACACACACGGAATCAAGACACACACGGAATCAAGGCACACACGGAGACAAGAAACACAAGGAATCAAGACACACACGGAATCAAGAAACACAAGGAATCAAGGCACAGACGGAATCAATACACACGGAATCAAGACACACACTGAATCAAGAGACACAAGGAATCAAGACACACAAGGAATCAAGGCACACACGGAATCAAGAAACACAAGGAATCAAGACACAAACGGATTCAAGACACACGGAATCAAGAAACACAAGGAATCAAGAAACACAAGGAATCAAGAAACACAAGGAATCAAGAAACACAAGGAATCAAAACTCAACTCAAGACACATACACGGACAGAGATAAAAAATTTAAACATCTAAGGAATGTGCCGTTTTTTTTTTATCAAAAAAAAAACAGTTTTAAATTTGTCAACGTGAGAACTGCCAGAAGGTCAATCATCGGCTGTCCAGAGAATCTATCGAACCTGATGCTGCTGCAGGAGAGGACAATATGTGCCCTGTAATTGCAACCGTTTCGACAGGCTCGAACGCAGGTCTATCCGGATTAAGAATATGTTCTATCCGACTTGGATAGAACATGTTCAAAGTAACATTTCTAACGTTTAAAGAAGAATGAACCTTTTTTTCAACTTATGCGAGACAAATAATTGAATATGCAGCCCCAGCCTTTTTTCCAACAGAGCTGAGAGTTATGAGTTACATAACTACTGGAAAACTACTTGAGCAATTGATTGATGGTTGAGAGGTGGGACCAAAGATCTGAATATCAAACTTAGCAAACACAACTAGGTGAATACAACTAGGTGAGAACAAACTTACAAAAACCCACAGTTGTAGATGCAAACTCCATTCATAATTTTAAAAGTTGATATGACAGGAAAATAGACCAGGAGTCATTGCTTTAAACAACCGGCGGCTATATTGTCAGCGTTCAAAAACTGATGCTCAGTCCTGCAAGTACAAATAGGTGAGTACACAGAAATATGAAACATGTATGTGTTCCTTCTAGACTAACGATCGGGGATTCCTGGATCGAAACCCGGCCAGGCAGGACTGAAATTATTGGTAGCGTTTCCTATCACCTAATGCCTCTGTTCTCCTAGCAGTAAACAGGTATCCAGGAGTTGTGAGCTTCATGTAGGGTTGCATCCTGGTGAGGGTCAGTCAGGGTCAGTTTAGGTGTTCGATCTTGTGAGGTGGGTGTTGGTTAGGTTAGGTTAGGTTAAGTTTGGTTAGGTTAGGTTAGGTTAGGTTAGGTTAGGTTAAGTTTGGTTAGGTTAGGTTTGGTTAGGTTAGATTAGGTTAGGTTAGGTTAGGTTAAGTTTGGTTAGGTTAGGTTAAGTTTGGTTAGGTTAGGTTAAGTTTGGTTAGGTTAGTTAGGTTAGGTTTGGTTAGGTTTAGGTTAGGTTAGTTAGGTTAGGTTAGGTTAGTTAGGTTAGGTTTGGTTAGGTTAGGTTAGGTTACCTTACCTTGAGGTGCTTCCGGGGCTTAGCGTCCCCGCGGCCCGGTCGTCGACCAGGCTTCCTGGTTGCCGGACTGATCAACCAGGCTGTTGGACGCGGCTGCTCGCAGCCTGACGTATGAGTCACAGCCTGGTTGATCAGGTATCCTTTGGAGGTGCTTATCCAGTTCTCTCTTGAACACTGTGAGGGATCGGCCAGTTATACCTCTTATGTGTAGTGGAAGCGTGTTGAACAGTCTCGGACCTCTGATGTTGATAGAGTTCTCTCTCAGAGTACCAGTTGCACCTCTGTTTTTCAACGGAGGTATTCTGCACATCCTGCCATGTCTTCTGGTCTCATGTGATGTTATTTCTGTGTGCAGGTTTGGGACCAGCCCCTAGGTTAGGTTAAGTTTGGTTAGGCTAGGTTAAGTTTGGTTAGGTTAGGTTAAGTTTGGTTAGGTTAGTTAGGTTAGGTTTGGTTAGGTTTAGGTTAGGTTAGTTAGGTTAGGTTAGGTTAGTTAGGTTAGGTTTGGTTAGGTTAGGTTAAGTTAGGTTAAGTTTGGTTAGGTTAGGTTTGGTTAAGTTAGGTTAGGTTAGGTTTAGGTTAGGTTAGGTTAGGTTAGGTTAGTTAGGTTAGGTTTGGTTAGGTTTAGGTTAGGTTAGTTAAGTTAGGATAGGTTAGGTTAGGTTAGGTTAGTTAGGTTAGGTTTGGTTAGGTTAGGTTAGGTTAGGTTAGGTTACGTTAGTTAGGTTAGGTTAGATTAGTTAGGTTAGGTTAGTTAGGTTAGGTTAGGTTAGGTTAGGTTAGTTAGGTTAGGTTTGGTTAGGTTAGCTTAGTTAGGTAAGTTAGGTAGATTGGGTTTAGGTGTAGGCTAGGTTAGGTTTAGATTAGGTTAGGTTATATTAGGTTTGGTTTTAGATTGTGGTAGGTTATAGGTTAGGGTAGGGTATAGGCTAGGCTAGGTTAAGTTAGGAAATAGGCCAAGAGTTATTGCTATAAACAACTGACGGCTTAAAGGCAGACTCTAAGATTAATGCTCGATCCTCCTGGCACAAATAGGTGAGTACACATATATGTAACATGAATGATGTGTTCCTTCTCGACTCTCAATAAGGGATTCCAGGGTTCGAATCGCGGTCGGGCAGGGCTGTAATTGTTGGTAGCGTTTCCTATCACCCAATGCACCTGTTCACCTAGCAGTAAATAGGTATCCAGGAGTTAGTGAGCTACTAGCATCCTGGTGAGTGAGGGTTAGTTTAACCTTGTGGGGTGGGTGTTGGAGACCACTTTATAAGCCTAACATGTATATATAGACTGCCTGTCTGCCTGTCCCCCGACTCAAAGAAGTTATATGTATTGACTCAATGAAGCCTAAGTGAACATAATCCAAGGCCTAAGAGTAATCATTCGTGCTTAGAAGAGGATTGTTTAGGTTTTATAAATAGCGGCGGGTGGCATTTATAAGCGATTTGTGCGAGATCAATGGCATCCAAACATTTCCATGTTGGTGCAATAGTCCACTTTTGGTTGGTTTGTTTGACTATAAGAACTATCATTAATGGAGAATTGGCTGGTATGTGTGAGTATCCTCCGCCCCAGTTACCATTATCATCACTCACTCACTCACTCACTCACAAGTTATTGGTTACCACTTGTATACAATAACAACGGCCATACTACCACTTAAAGGACACTGCTTCTCGTCCCATTAGCCAAGTTAAGCAACTTTCAATTTGGTTAGTAATTGGATGGGTAACCTGCCTGGTAACACCAACTGCTAGTGCTGCTGATGGCATTCATATTTGGGCAGTCCCTGTGGATCAGTGGTAAGGCACTCACCTCGCGCTTCGCAAGCGATTTCGCCTGGGTTCATATCCTGGCTGGCAGGGGAAGAGCGGATTGACTAGGCACCAATCCTTAACTTAACGATTATCTTCACGAAGCAGTGAATGGGTACCTGGTTGTTAAACGGTTTGTCGGGTTGTGTTCCAGGGAAAATTAACAATGAGTTTGTGTGTACTCACCTAATTGTACTCACCTTATTGTGCTTGCGGGGGTTGAGCTCTGGCTCTTTGGTCCCGCCTCTCAACCGTCAATCAACAGGAGTACTAGTTCCTGAGCCTATTGGGCTCTATCATATCTACACTTGAAACTGTGTATGGAGTCAGCCTCCACCACATCACTTCCTAATGCATTCCATTTGTCAACTACTCTGACACTAAAAAAGTTCTTTCTAATATCTCTGTGTCTCATTTGGGCACTCAGTTTCCACCTGTGTCCCCTAGTACGTGTGCCCCTTGTGTTAAATAGCCTACCTTCATCTACCTTATCGATTCCCATGAGAATCTTGAATGTGGTGATCATGTCCCCCTTAACTCTTCTGTCTTCCAACGAAGTGAGGTTTAATTCCCGTAGTCTCTCCTCGTAGCTCATACCTCTTAGCTGGGGTTCTAGTCTGGTGGCAAACCTTTGAACCTTTTCCAGTTTAGTCTTATGCTTGACTAGATGTGGACTCCATGCTGGAGCTGCATACTTCAGGATTGGTCTGACATATGTGGTATATAATGTTCTCAAAGATTCCTTTCAGTGTGTGTGTATTTTATAAGAAAGTGACACATAAACATGTGTGTGAATGAATATGTACACCAATTAATAGTGAATGGGCTGCCATGTGTGAGTATTAATGTATACTATGGGCCACACTCACTGAAATATGTTGTCTGTGTGTGTACATACGTGTAATTGGAGTGACTTATCCACGTGAATTTATCTGTGTGTGTATATATCCAATATGAGTGATCCTTGTCATAATTGTGTCAGTTTCTGCAATTTGACTGTCGAGACTGTATGTATGTTTGTATATATATATATATGTGTGTGTGTGTGTGTGTGTGTGTGTGTGTGTGTGTGTGTGTGTGTGTGTGTGTGTGTGTGTGTGTGTGTGTGTGTGTGTGTGTGTGTGTGTGTGTGTGAGTGTGTGTGTATATGTGTGTGTGTGCGCGCGCGCGCGCACGAATGTCGCGCTCTGAAATATGTACCTATGATTATTAGAGTATACCATTCGAGAAAAAATGTCTAACTATTTATCGGTCCATTCTCTCTCTGTGCCGGCCTTCCTGCTAAAACTTGTCCACTCATTATGCTGTTGAATATCTATCTCCAATGGTCATTTACCGTTAATTAATATATTATTAAGCAGATAAAGTCCTTTACAAATCTCTTCACCTTTTAAAGCACATATCTTTCTTCTAACATGAATCACTATAACTCATATACTTTCATCAGTTCCAAACACTTTTCTTATTCCTTCCTAAACATCTTTCCTTATATAACCTATCTCCACAAATTAATATCTTAATGATTAACTAGCAACTCCATGCCTCTCCCCCCTCTGCTGCTCCCTGGGCCCCCACCCCCCTACCAACACCCTACCCCCCAACCGAGGCCCAAATATAACTACCCCTATACCACAATTACCAGAGACCAACCCCCCCTTCCCCCAACCCCCGCCTAACAGAGAAAATGGCCGCCACAACGCTATACTTACCCAGCCGAACCGTTCGTTCGCGTATGTACTATTTATTGTTGAAAAAACTTAGAATAAAACAAACCGGATTTTCATTCCCTAGTAAACACATATATATATGTATACAAAACGAGGCCTAGATTAGCACATATTAGGTATTGGATTGCTTGTTTACCATTCACAAACTCATTTGGACACACACACACACCACACTAAATATTAAATAATACATACCTTTAAACACACACACACACACACACACACACACACACACACACACACACACACACACACACACACACACACACACACACACACACACACACACACACACACACACACGTCAGTTTGCCTAAATTCTCCAATATTCATTCATGAAACTGCCTCACTGGACTGCAACCTCATCGAATAAGCTGTTATGAATTTCTATCTGTCAACACAAACTCACAACTTCACACGTCAATCATTGCAAATGTTGATAAATAGACACTAACTAACCTTACTACGAGATATAAATACAAGTGCAAAATTTGATTCAGAAGGCAACTCCAGCGTGGCCTAGTCGGATAGAACATGTTCTTAATCCGGATAGACCTGCGTTCGAGCCTGTCGGAACGGTTGCAAGTACAGGGCACAGATTTATCTGTGTGTCCCCTCCTGTAGGAGCATCAGTTTCGATAGATTCTCTGGATAGCTGAAGATTGATTGACTGACCCCTTGGAATGTGGGGAAGGGTTGAAATCGTGGGGCCCACGGACGGATACCTGGATCCACTGACCTCGGGCAGGTCTTTCAATTCACCTGGATTTCAGGTGGGGAGAAGGGAGGCAATTTGGGTCGACACAAATAGCTTCCTGGACCCAAAACCCCAAAGACACCCGGACACACAGGACTCAAGACACACGCGGAATCAAGACACACACGGACTCAAGACACACACGGAATCAAGACACACGCGGACTCAAGACACACGCGGAATCAAGACACACACGGACTCAAGACACACGCGGACTCAAGACACACACGGACTAAAGACACACACGGACTCAAGACACACACGGACTCAAGACACACGCGGAATCAAGACACACACGGACTCAAGACACACACGGACTCAAGACACACACGGACTCAAGACACACGCGGACTCAAGACACACACGGAATCAAGACACACATGGACACTGACACGATCCCAAGGTGGAGATAAGGGAGGCAATTTGAGGGGGCACAAATGGCATCCTGGACTCAATACCCCAAGGATAATGACACGGACACGGACAAGGATACGGACACTCATAGACTCTAACGGACACGGACACACGGAATCAATACACGTACTCAAGACACACACGGACTCAAGACACACACAGAATCAAGACACACACGGACTCAAGACACTCACAGAATCAAGACACAAACGGACTCAAGATACACACGGACTCAAGACACACACAGAATCAAGACACACATGGACACTGACACGATCCCAAGGTGGAGATAAGGGAGGCAATTTGAGGGGACACAAATGGCATCCTGGACTCAAAACCCCGGGGACAATGACATAGACATTGACACGGACACTAACTAACCTAACCTATCCTAACCTAAGACTAACCTAAGACTCTGACGGACACGGGAACATACGGAATCAAGACACACTCAGGAGACACACACGAAATCAAGACACATAAGGAATCAAGGCACAGACGGAATCAAGACAAACACGGAATCAAGAAACACAAGGAATCAAGAAACACATGGAATCAGGACCCACACGGAATCAAGACACACACGGAATCAAGAGACACAAGGAATCAAGACACAAACGGAATCAAGACACACACGGAATCAAGAAACACAAGGAATCAGGGCACACACGGAATCAAGAGACACAAGGAATCAAGGCACAGACGGAATCAAGACACAAACGGAATCAAGACACACACGGAATCAAGAAACACAAGGAATCAAGACACAGACGGAATCAAGACACACACGGAATCAAGACACACGGAATCAAGACACACACGGAATCAAGAAACACACGGAATCAAGACACACTCGGAATCAAGAAACACAAGGAATCAAGGCACAGACGGAATCAAGACACACAAGGAATCAAGACACTCACGGAATCAAGAAACACAAGGAATCAAGGCACAGACGGAATCAAGACACACACGGAATCAAGAAACACAAGGAATCAAGAAACACAAGGAATCAGGACACACACGGAATCAAGACACACACGGAATCAAGACACACACGGAATCAAGACACACACGGAATCAAGAAACACACGGAATCAAGACACACACGGAATCAAGAAACACAAGGAATCAAGGCACACACGGAATCAAGAAACACAAGGAATCAAGACACAAACGGAATCAAGACACACACGGAATCAAGAAACACAAGGAATCAAGGCACAGACGGAATCAAGACACACACGGAATCAAGACACACACGGAATCAAGACACACGGAACCAAGACACATTCGGAATCAAGAAACACAAGGAATCAAGGCACAGACGGAATCAAGACACACAAGGAATCAAGACACACACGGAATCAAGAAACACAAGGAATCAAGACACAAACGGAATCAAGACACACACGGAATCAAGAAACACAAGGAATCAAGACACAAACGGAATCAAGACACACACGGAATCAAGAAACACAAGGAATCAAGACACACACGGAATCAAGAAACACAAGGAACCAAGGCACAGACGGAATCAAGACACACACGGAATCAAGACACACACGGAATCAAGGCACACACGGAGACAAGAAACACAAGGAATCAAGACACACACGGAATCAAGAAACACAAGGAATCAAGGCACAGACGGAATCAATACACACGGAATCAAGACACACACTGAATCAAGAGACACAAGGAATCAAGACACACAAGGAATCAAGAAACACAAGGAATCAAGGCACACACGGAATCAAGAAACACAAGGAATCAAGGCACACACGGAGACAAGAAACACAAGGAATCAAGACACACACGGAATCAAGAAACACAAGGAATCAAGGCACACACGGAATCAAGAAACACAAGGAATCAAGACACAAACGGATTCAAGACACACGGAATCAAGAAACACAAGGAATCAAGAAACACAAGGAATCAAGAAACACAAGGAATCAAGAAACACAAGGAATCAAAACTCAACTCAAGACACATACACGGACAGAGATAAAAAATTTAAACATCTAAGGAATGTGCCGTTTATTTTTATCAAAAAAACAGTTTTAAATTTGTCAACGTGAGAACTGCCAGAAGGTCAATCATCGGCTGTCCAGAGAATCTATCGAACCTGATGCTGCTGCAGGAGAGGACAATATGTGCCCTGTAATTGCAACCGTTTCGACAGGCTCGAACGCAGGTCTATCCGGATTAAGAATATGTTCTATCCGACTTGGATAGAACATGTTCAAAGTAACATTTCTAACGTTTAAAGAAGAATGAACCTTTTTTTCAACTTATGCGAGACAAATAATTGAATATGCAGCCCCAGCCTTTTCTCCAACAGAGCTGAGAGTTATGAGTTACATAACTACTGGAAAACTACTTGAGCAATTGATTGATGGTTGAGAGGTGGGACCAAAGATCTGAATATCAAACCTAGCAAACACAACTAGGTGAATACAACTAGGTGAGAACAAACTTACAAAAAGCCACAGTTGTAGATGCAAACTCCATTCATAATTTTAAAAATTGATATGACAGGAAAATAGACCAGGAGTCATTGCTTTAAACAACCGGCGGCTATATTGTCAGCGTTCAAAAACTGATGCTCAGTCCTGCAAGTACAAATAGGTGAGTACACAGAAATATGAAACATGTATGTGTTCCTTCTAGACTAACGATCGGGGATTCCTGGATCGAAACCCGGCCAGGCAGGACTGAAATTATTGGTAGCGTTTCCTATCACCTAATGCCTCTGTTCTCCTAGCAGTAAACAGGTATCCAGGAGTTGTGAGCTTCATGTAGGGTTGCATCCTGGTGAGGGTCAGTCAGGGTCAGTTT
Source organism: Procambarus clarkii (assembly GCF_040958095.1). Taxonomy (NCBI): domain Eukaryota; kingdom Metazoa; phylum Arthropoda; class Malacostraca; order Decapoda; family Cambaridae; genus Procambarus; species Procambarus clarkii. The sequence continues at coordinate 77,461 of NW_027189174.1, forward strand.
AGGTGTTCGATCTTGTGAGGTGGGTGTTGGTTAGGTTAGGTTAGGTTAAGTTTGGTTAGGTTAGGTTAGGTTAGGTTAGGTTAGGTTAAGTTTGGTTAGGTTAGGTTTGGTTAGGTTAGATTAGGTTAGGTTAGGTTAGGTTAAGTTTGGTTAGGTTAGGTTAAGTTTGGTTAGGTTAGGTTAAGTTTGGTTAGGTTAGTTAGGTTAGGTTTGGTTAGGTTTAGGTTAGGTTAGTTAGGTTAGGTTAGGTTAGTTAGGTTAGGTTTGGTTAGGTTAGGTTAGGTTACCTTACCTTGAGGTGCTTCCGGGGCTTAGCGTCCCCGCGGCCCGGTCGTCGACCAGGCTTCCTGGTTGCCGGACTGATCAACCAGGCTGTTGGACGCGGCTGCTCGCAGCCTGACGTATGAGTCACAGCCTGGTTGATCAGGTATCCTTTGGAGGTGCTTATCCAGTTCTCTCTTGAACACTGTGAGGGATCGGCCAGTTATACCTCTTATGTGTAGTGGAAGCGTGTTGAACAGTCTCGGACCTCTGATGTTGATAGAGTTCTCTCTCAGAGTACCAGTTGCACCTCTGTTTTTCAACGGAGGTATTCTGCACATCCTGCCATGTCTTCTGGTCTCATGTGATGTTATTTCTGTGTGCAGGTTTGGGACCAGCCCCTAGGTTAGGTTAAGTTTGGTTAGGCTAGGTTAAGTTTGGTTAGGTTAGGTTAAGTTTGGTTAGGTTAGTTAGGTTAGGTTTGGTTAGGTTTAGGTTAGGTTAGTTAGGTTAGGTTAGGTTAGTTAGGTTAGGTTTGGTTAGGTTAGGTTAAGTTAGGTTAAGTTTGGTTAGGTTAGGTTTGGTTAAGTTAGGTTAGGTTAGGTTTAGGTTAGGTTAGGTTAGGTTAGGTTAGTTAGGTTAGGTTTGGTTAGGTTTAGGTTAGGTTAGTTAAGTTAGGATAGGTTAGGTTAGGTTAGGTTAGTTAGGTTAGGTTTGGTTAGGTTAGGTTAGGTTAGGTTAGGTTACGTTAGTTAGGTTAGGTTAGATTAGTTAGGTTAGGTTAGTTAGGTTAGGTTAGGTTAGGTTAGGTTAGTTAGGTTAGGTTTGGTTAGGTTAGCTTAGTTAGGTAAGTTAGGTAGATTGGGTTTAGGTGTAGGCTAGGTTAGGTTTAGATTAGGTTAGGTTATATTAGGTTTGGTTTTAGATTGTGGTAGGTTATAGGTTAGGGTAGGGTATAGGCTAGGCTAGGTTAAGTTAGGAAATAGGCCAAGAGTTATTGCTATAAACAACTGACGGCTTAAAGGCAGACTCTAAGATTAATGCTCGATCCTCCTGGCACAAATAGGTGAGTACACATATATGTAACATGAATGATGTGTTCCTTCTCGACTCTCAATAAGGGATTCCAGGGTTCGAATCGCGGTCGGGCAGGGCTGTAATTGTTGGTAGCGTTTCCTATCACCCAATGCACCTGTTCACCTAGCAGTAAATAGGTATCCAGGAGTTAGTGAGCTACTAGCATCCTGGTGAGTGAGGGTTAGTTTAACCTTGTGGGGTGGGTGTTGGAGACCACTTTATAAGCCTAACATGTATATATAGACTGCCTGTCTGCCTGTCCCCCGACTCAAAGAAGTTATATGTATTGACTCAATGAAGCCTAAGTGAACATAATCCAAGGCCTAAGAGTAATCATTCGTGCTTAGAAGAGGATTGTTTAGGTTTTATAAATAGCGGCGGGTGGCATTTATAAGCGATTTGTGCGAGATCAATGGCATCCAAACATTTCCATGTTGGTGCAATAGTCCACTTTTGGTTGGTTTGTTTGACTATAAGAACTATCATTAATGGAGAATTGGCTGGTATGTGTGAGTATCCTCCGCCCCAGTTACCATTATCATCACTCACTCACTCACTCACTCACAAGTTATTGGTTACCACTTGTATACAATAACAACGGCCATACTACCACTTAAAGGACACTGCTTCTCGTCCCATTAGCCAAGTTAAGCAACTTTCAATTTGGTTAGTAATTGGATGGGTAACCTGCCTGGTAACACCAACTGCTAGTGCTGCTGATGGCATTCATATTTGGGCAGTCCCTGTGGATCAGTGGTAAGGCACTCACCTCGCGCTTCGCAAGCGATTTCGCCTGGGTTCATATCCTGGCTGGCAGGGGAAGAGCGGATTGACTAGGCACCAATCCTTAACTTAACGATTATCTTCACGAAGCAGTGAATGGGTACCTGGTTGTTAAACGGTTTGTCGGGTTGTGTTCCAGGGAAAATTAACAATGAGTTTGTGTGTACTCACCTAATTGTACTCACCTTATTGTGCTTGCGGGGGTTGAGCTCTGGCTCTTTGGTCCCGCCTCTCAACCGTCAATCAACAGGAGTACTAGTTCCTGAGCCTATTGGGCTCTATCATATCTACACTTGAAACTGTGTATGGAGTCAGCCTCCACCACATCACTTCCTAATGCATTCCATTTGTCAACTACTCTGACACTAAAAAAGTTCTTTCTAATATCTCTGTGTCTCATTTGGGCACTCAGTTTCCACCTGTGTCCCCTAGTACGTGTGCCCCTTGTGTTAAATAGCCTACCTTCATCTACCTTATCGATTCCCATGAGAATCTTGAATGTGGTGATCATGTCCCCCTTAACTCTTCTGTCTTCCAACGAAGTGAGGTTTAATTCCCGTAGTCTCTCCTCGTAGCTCATACCTCTTAGCTGGGGTTCTAGTCTGGTGGCAAACCTTTGAACCTTTTCCAGTTTAGTCTTATGCTTGACTAGATGTGGACTCCATGCTGGAGCTGCATACTTCAGGATTGGTCTGACATATGTGGTATATAATGTTCTCAAAGATTCCTTTCAGTGTGTGTGTATTTTATAAGAAAGTGACACATAAACATGTGTGTGAATGAATATGTACACCAATTAATAGTGAATGGGCTGCCATGTGTGAGTATTAATGTATACTATGGGCCACACTCACTGAAATATGTTGTCTGTGTGTGTACATACGTGTAATTGGAGTGACTTATCCACGTGAATTTATCTGTGTGTGTATATATCCAATATGAGTGATCCTTGTCATAATTGTGTCAGTTTCTGCAATTTGACTGTCGAGACTGTATGTATGTTTGTATATATATATATATATGTGTGTGTGTGTGTGTGTGTGTGTGTGTGTGTGTGTGTGTGTGTGTGTGTGTGTGTGTGTGTGTGTGTGTGTGTGTGTGTGTGTGTGTGTGTGTGTGAGTGTGTGTGTATATGTGTGTGTGTGCGCGCGCGCGCGCACGAATGTCGCGCTCTGAAATATGTACCTATGATTATTAGAGTATACCATTCGAGAAAAAATGTCTAACTATTTATCGGTCCATTCTCTCTCTGTGCCGGCCTTCCTGCTAAAACTTGTCCACTCATTATGCTGTTGAATATCTATCTCCAATGGTCATTTACCGTTAATTAATATATTATTAAGCAGATAAAGTCCTTTACAAATCTCTTCACCTTTTAGAGCACATATCTTTCTTCTAACATGAATCACTATAACTCATATACTTTCATCAGTTCCAAACACTTTTCTTATTCCTTCCTAAACATCTTTCCTTATATAACCTATCTCCACAAATTAATATCTTAATGATTAACTAGCAGCTCCATGCCTCTCCCTCAGGTCCCCCCTCTGCTGCTCCCTGGGCCCCCACCCCCCTACCAACACCCTACCCCCCAACCGAGGCCCAAATATAACTACCCCTATACCACAATTACCAGAGACCAACCCCCCCCTTCCCCCAACCCCCGCCTAACAGAGAAAATGGCCGCCACAACGCTATACTTACCCAGCCGAACCGTTCGTTCGCGTATGTACTATTTATTGTTGAAAAAACTTAGAATAAAACAAACCGGATTTTCATTCCCTAGTAAACACATATATATATGTATACAAAACGAGGCCTAGATTAGCACATATTAGGTATTGGATTGCTTGTTTACCATTCACAAACTCATTTGGACACACACACACACCACACTAAGTATTAAATAATACATACCTTTAAACACACACACACACACACACACACACACACACACACACACACACACACACACACACACACACACACACACACACACACACACACACACACACACACACACACACACACGTCAGTTTGCCTAAATTCTCCAATATTCATTCATGAAACTGCCTCACTGGACTGCAACCTCATCGAATAAGGTGTTATGAATTTCTTTCTGTCAACACAAACTCACAACTTCACACGTCAATCATTGCAAATGTTGATAAATAGACACTAACTAACCTTACTACGAGATATAAATACAAGTGCAAAATTTGATTCAGAAGGCAACTCCAGCGTGGCCTAGTCGGATAGAACATGTTCTTAATCCGGATAGACCTGCGTTCGAGCCTGTCGGAACGGTTGCAAGTACAGGGCACAGATTTATCTGTGTGTCCCCTCCTGTAGGAGCATCAGTTTCGATAGATTCTCTGGATAGCTGAAGATTGATTGACTGACCCCTTGGAATGTGGGGAAGGGTTGAAATCCGGGGGCCCACGGACGGATACCTGGATCCACTGACCTCGGGCAGGTCTTTCAATTCACCTGGATTTCAGGTGGGGAGAAGGGAGGCAATTTGGGTCGACACAAATAGCTTCCTGGACCCAAAACCCCAAAGACACCCGGACACACAGGACTCAAGACACACGCGGAATCAAGACACACACGGACTCAAGACACACGCAGACTCAAGACACACACGGACTCAAGACACACGCGGACTCAAGACACACACGGAATCAAGACACACGCGGACTCAAGACACACGCGGAATCAAGACACACACGGACTCAAGACACACGCGGACTCAAGACACACACGGACTAAAGACACACACGGACTCAAGACACACACGGACTCAAGACACACGCGGAATCAAGACACACACGGACTCAAGACACACACGGACTCAAGACACACGCGGACTCAAGACACACACGGAATCAAGACACACACGGAATCAAGACACACATGGACACTGACACGATCCCAAGGTGGAGATAAGGGAGGCAATTTGAGGGGACACAAATGGCATCCTGGTCTCTATACCCCAGGGATAATGACACGGACACGGACACGGATACGGACACTCATAGACTCTAACGGACACGGACACACGGAATCAATACACGTACTCAAGACACACACGGACTCAAGACACACACAGAATCAAGACACACACGGACTCAAGACACTCACAGAATCAAGACACAAACCGACTCTTTTAGTGGCTTTAGGCATTGTATGTACTAGCTCTATCTATATATCAATCCATTAATGTAACATCACTTGTATGTATATACCTTACCTGAATAAACATCTGAATCTGAATCTGAATCTGACTCAAGATACACACGGACTCAAGACACACACAGAATCAAGACACACATGGACACTGACACGATCCCAAGGTGGAGATAAGGGAGGCAATTTGAGGGGACACAAATGGCATCCTGGACTCAAAACCCCAGGGACAATGACATAGACATTGACACGGACACTAACTAACCTAACCTAACCTAACCTAACCTAAGACTAACCTAAGATTCTGACGGACACGGGAACATACGGAATCAAGACACACGCGGAAAGAAGACACACTCAGGAGACACACACGAAATCAAGACACATAAGGAATCAAGGCACAGACGGAATCAAGACAAACACAGAATCAAGAAACACAAGGAATCAAGAAACACAAGGAATCAGGACCCACACGGAATCAAGACACACACGGAATCAAGACACACACGGAATCAAGACACACAAGGAATCAAGAAACACAAGAAATCAAGGCACACACGGAATCAAGAGACACAAGGAATCAAGACACAAACGGAATCAAGACACACACGGAATCAAGAAACACAAGGAATCAAGGCACACACGGAATCAAGAGACACAAGGAATCAAGACACAAACGGAATCAAGACACACACGGAATCAAGAAACACAAGGAATCAAGGCACAGACGGAATCAAGACACACACGGAATCAAGACACACACGGAATCAAGACACACACGGAATCAAGAAACACACGGAATCAAGACACACTCGGAATCAAGAAACACAAGGAATCAAGGCACAGACGTAATCAAGACACACAAGGAATCAAGACACTCACGGAATCAAGAAACACAAGGAATCAAGGCACAGACGGAATCAAGAAACACAAGGAATCAGGACACACACGGAATCAAGACACACACGGAATCAAGACACACACGGAATCTAGACACACACGGAATCAAGAAACACACGGAATCAAGACACACACGGAATCAAGAAACACAAGGAATCAAGGCACACACGGAATCAAGAAACACAAGGAATCAAGACACAAACGGAATCAAGACACACACTGAATCAAGAAACACAAGGAATCAAGGCACAGACGGAATCAAGACACACACGGAATCAAGACACACACGGAATCAAGACACACACGGAACCAAGACACATTCGGAATCAAGAAACACAAGGAATCAAGGCACAGACGGAATCAAGACACACAAGGAATCAAGACACACACGGAATCAAGAAACACAAGGAATCAAGGCACAGACGGAATCAAGACACACACGGAATCAAGAAACACAAGGAATCAAGACACAAACGGAATCAAGACACACACAGAATCAAGAAACACAAGGAATCAAGACACAAACGGAATCAAGACACACACGGAATCAAGAAACACAAGGAATCAAGACACACACGGAATCAAGAAACACAAGAAACCAAGGCACAGACGGAATCAAGACACACACGGAATCAAGACACACACGGAATCAAGACACACACGGAATCAAGAAACACAAGGAATCAAGACACACACGGAATCAAGAAACACAAGGAATCAAGGCACAGACGGAATCAAGACACACACGGAATCAAGACACACACTGAATCAAGAAACACAAGGAATCAAGACACACAAGGAATCAAGGCACACACGGAATCAAGAAACACAAGGAATCAAGACACAAACGGATTCAAGACACACACGGAATCAAGAAACACAAGGAATCAAGAAACACAAGGAATCAAGAAACACAAGGAATCAAAACTCAACTCAAGACACATACACGGACAGAGATAAAAAATTTAAACATCTAAGGAATGTGCCGTTTTTTTTTATCAAAAAAACAGTTTTAAATTTGTCAACGTGAGAACAGCCAGAAGGTCAATTATCGGCTGTCCAGAGAATCTATCGAACCTGATGCTGCTACAGGAGAGGACAATATGTGCCCTGTAATTGCAACCGTTTCGACAGGCTCGAACGCAGGTCTATCCGGATTAAGAATATGTTCTATCCGACTTAGATAGAACATGTTCAAAGTAACATTTCTAACGTGTAAAGAAGAATGAACCTTTTTTTCAACCTATGCGAGACAAATAATTGAATATGCAGCCCCAGCCTTTTTTCCAACAGAGCTGAGAGTTATGAGTTACATAACTACTGGAAAACTACTTGAGCAATTGATTGATGGTTGAGAGGTGGGACCAAAGATCTGAATATCAAACCTAGCAAACACAACTAGGTGAATACAACTAGGTGAGAACAAACTTACAAAAAGCCACAGTTGTAGATGCAAACTCCATTCATAATTTTAAAAGTTGATATGACAGGAAAATAGACCAGGAGTCATTGCTTTAAACAACCGGCGGCTATATTGTCAGCGTTCAAAAACTGATGCTCAGTCCTGCAAGTACAAATAGGTGAGTACACAGAAATATGAAACATGTATGTGTTCCTTCTAGACTAACGATCGGGGATTCCTGGATCGAAACCCGGCCAGGCAGGACTGAAATTATTGGTAGCGTTTCCTATCACCTAATGCCTCTGTTCTCCTAGCAGTAAACAGGTATCCAGGAGTTGTGAGCTTCATGTAGGGTTGCATCCTGGTGAGGGTCAGTCAGGGTCAGTTTAGGTGTTCGATCTTGTGAGGTGGGTGTTGGTTAGGTTAGGTTAGGTTAAGTTTGGTTAGGTTAGGTTAGGTTAGGTTAGGTTAAGTTTGGTTAGGTTAGGTTTGGTTAGGTTAGATTAGGTTAGGTTAGGTTAGGTTAAGTTTGGTTAGGTTAGGTTAAGTTTGGTTAGGTTAGGTTAAGTTTGGTTAGGTTAGTTAGGTTAGGTTTGGTTAGGTTTAGGTTAGGTTAGTTAGGTTAGGTTAGGTTAGTTAGGTTAGGTTTGGTTAGGTTAGGTTAGGTTACCTTACCTTGAGGTGCTTCCGGGGCTTAGCGTCCCCGCGGCCCGGTCGTCGACCAGGCATCCTGGTTGCCGGACTGATCAACCAGGCTGTTGGACGCGGCTGCTCGCAGCCTGACGTATGAGTCACAGCCTGGTTGATCAGGTATCCTTTGGAGGTGCTTATCCAGTTCTCTCTTGAACACTGTGAGGGGTCGGCCAGTTATGCCCCTTATGTGTAGTGGAAGCGTGTTGAACATTCTCGGACCTCTGATGTTGATAGAGTTCTCTCTCAGAGTACCAGTTGCACCTCTGTTTTTCAACGGGGGTATTCTGCACATCCTGCCATGTCTTCTGGTCTCATGTGATGTTATTTCTGTGTGCAGGTTTGGGACCAGCCCCTAGGTTAGGTTAAGTTTGGTTAGGCTAGGTTAAGTTTGGTTAGGTTAGGTTAAGTTTGGTTAGGTTAGTTAGGTTAGGTTTGGTTAGGTTTAGGTTAGGTTAGTTAGGTTAGGTTAGGTTAGTTAGGTTAGGTTTGGTTAGGTTAGGTTAGGTTAGGTTAGGTTAAGTTTGGTTAGGTTAGGTTTGGTTAAGTTAGGTTAGGTTAGGTTTAGGTTAGGTTAGGTTAGGTTAGGTTAGTTAGGTTAGGTTTGGTTAGGTTTAGGTTAGGTTAGTTAAGTTAGGATAGGTTAGGTTAGGTTAGGTTAGTTAGGTTAGGTTTGGTTAGGTTAGGTTAGGTTAGGTTAGGTTACGTTAGTTAGGTTAGGTTAGATTAGTTAGGTTAGGTTAGTTAGGTTAGGTTAGGTTAGGTTAGTTAGGTTAGGTTAGTTAGGTTAGGTTTGGTTAGGTTAGCTTAGTTAGGTAAGTTAGGTATATTGGGTTTAGGTGTAGGCTAGGTTAGGTTTAGATTAGGTTAGGTTTAGATTAGGTTAGGTTATATTAGGTTTGGTTTTAGATTGTGGTAGGTTATAGGTTAGGGTAGGGTATAGGCTAGGCTAGGTTAAGTTAGGAAATAGGCCAAGAGTTATTGCTATAAACAACTGACGGCTTAAAGGCAGACTCTAAGATTAATGCTCGATCCTCCTGGCACAAATAGGTGAGTACACATATATGTAACATGAATGATGTGTTCCTTCTCGACTCTCAATAAGGGATTCCAGGGTTCGAATCGCGGTCGGGCAGGGCTGTAATTGTTGGTAGCGTTTCCTATCACCCAATGCACCTGTTCACCTAGCAGTAAATAGGTATCCAGGAGTTAGTGAGCTACTAGCATCCTGGTGAGTGAGGGTTAGTTTAACCTTGTGGGGTGGGTGTTGGAGACCACTTTATAAGCCTAACATGTATATATAGACTGCCTGTCTGCCTGTCCCCCGACTCAAAGAAGTTATATGTATTGACTCAATGAAGCCTAAGTGAACATAATCCAAGGCCTAAGAGTAATCATTCGTGCTTAGAAGAGGATTGTTTAGGTTTTATAAATAGCGGCGGGTGGCATTTATAAGCGATTTGTGCGAGATCAATGGCATCCAAACATTTCCATGTTGGTGCAATAGTCCACTTTTGGTTGGTTTGTTTGACTATAAGAACTATCATTAATGGAGAATTGGCTGGTATGTGTGAGTATCCTCCGCCCCAGTTACCATTATCATCACTCACTCACTCACTCACTCACAAGTTATTGGTTACCACTTGTATACAATAACAACGGCCATACTACCACTTAAAGGACACTGCTTCTCGTCCCATTAGCCAAGTTAAGCAACTTTCAATTTGGTTAGTAATTGGATGGGTAACCTGCCTGGTAACACCAACTGCTAGTGCTGCTGATGGCATTCATATTTGGGCAGTCCCTGTGGATCAGTGGTAAGGCACTCACCTCGCGCTTCGCAAGCGATTTCGCCTGGGTTCATATCCTGGCTGGCAGGGGAAGAGCGGATTGACTAGGCACCAATCCTTAACTTAACGATTATCTTCACGAAGCAGTGAATGGGTACCTGGTTGTTAAACGGTTTGTCGGGTTGTGTTCCAGGGAAAATTAACAATGAGTTTGTGTGTACTCACCTAATTGTACTCACCTTATTGTGCTTGCGGGGGTTGAGCTCTGGCTCTTTGGTCCCGCCTCTCAACCGTCAATCAACAGGAGTACTAGTTCCTGAGCCTATTGGGCTCTATCATATCTACACTTGAAACTGTGTATGGAGTCAGCCTCCACCACATCACTTCCTAATGCATTCCATTTGTCAACTACTCTGACACTAAAAAAGTTCTTTCTAATATCTCTGTGTCTCATTTGGGCACTCAGTTTCCACCTGTGTCCCCTAGTACGTGTGCCCCTTGTGTTAAATAGCCTACCTTCATCTACCTTATCGATTCCCATGAGAATCTTGAATGTGGTGATCATGTCCCCCTTAACTCTTCTGTCTTCCAACGAAGTGAGGTTTAATTCCCGTAGTCTCTCCTCGTAGCTCATACCTCTTAGCTGGGGTTCTAGTCTGGTGGCAAACCTTTGAACCTTTTCCAGTTTAGTCTTATGCTTGACTAGATGTGGACTCCATGCTGGAGCTGCATACTTCAGGATTGGTCTGACATATGTGGTATATAATGTTCTCAAAGATTCCTTTCAGTGTGTGTGTATTTTATAAGAAAGTGACACATAAACATGTGTGTGAATGAATATGTACACCAATTAATAGTGAATGGGCTGCCATGTGTGAGTATTAATGTATACTATGGGCCACACTCACTGAAATATGTTGTCTGTGTGTGTACATACGTGTAATTGGAGTGACTTATCCACGTGAATTTATCTGTGTGTGTATATATCCAATATGAGTGATCCTTGTCATAATTGTGTCAGTTTCTGCAATTTGACTGTCGAGACTGTATGTATGTTTGTATATATATATATATATGTGTGTGTGTGTGTGTGTGTGTGTGTGTGTGTGTGTGTGTGTGTGTGTGTGTGTGTGTGTGTGTGTGTGTGTGTGTGTGAGTGTGTTGTGTATATGTGTGTGTGTGCGCGCGCGCGCGCACGAATGTCGCGCTCTGAAATATGTACCTATGATTATTAGAGTATACCATTCGAGAAAAAATGTCTAACTATTTATCGGTCCATTCTCTCTCTGTGCCGGCCTTCCTGCTAAACTTGTCCACTCATTATGCTGTTGAATATCTATCTCCAATGGTCATTTACCGTTAATTAATATATTATTAAGCAGATAAAGTCCTTTACAAATCTCTTCACCTTTTAAAGCACATATCTTTCTTCTAACATGAATCACTATAACTCATATACTTTCATCAGTTCCAAACACTTTTCTTATTCCTTCCTAAACATCTTTCCTTATATAACCTATCTCCACAAATTAATATCTTAATGATTAACTAGCAACTCCATGCCTCTCCCCCCTCTGCTGCTCCCTGGGCCCCCACCCCCCTACCAACACCCTACCCCCCAACCGAGGCCCAAATATAACTACCCCTATACCACAATTACCAGAGACCAACCCCCCCTTCCCCCAACCCCCGCCTAACAGAGAAAATGGCCGCCACAACGCTATACTTACCCAGCCGAACCGTTCGTTCGCGTATGTACTATTTATTGTTGAAAAAACTTAGAATAAAACAAACCGGATTTTCATTCCCTAGTAAACACATATATATATGTATACAAAACGAGGCCTAGATTAGCACATATTAGGTATTGGATTGCTTGTTTACCATTCACAAAACTCATTTGGACACACACACACACCACACTAAATATTAAATAATACATACCTTTAAACACACACACACACACACACACACACACACACACACACACACACACACACACACACACACACACACACACACACACACACACACACACACACACACACACACACACACGTCAGTTTGCCTAAATTCTCCAATATTCATTCATGAAACTGCCTCACTGGACTGCAACCTCATCGAATAAGGTGTTATGAATTTCTTTCTGTCAACACAAACTCACAACTTCACACGTCAATCATTGCAAATGTTGATAAATAGACACTAACTAACCTTACTACGAGATATAAATACAAGTGCAAAATTTGATTCAGAAGGCAACTCCAGCGTGGCCTAGTCGGATAGAACATGTTCTTAATCCGGATAGACCTGCGTTCGAGCCTGTCGGAACGGTTGCAAGTACAGGGCACAGATTTATCTGTGTGTCCCCTCCTGTAGGAGCATCAGTTTCGATAGATTCTCTGGATAGCTGAAGATTGATTGACTGACCCCTTGGAATGTGGGGAAGGGTTGAAATCCGGGGGCCCACGGACGGATACCTGGATCCACTGACCTCGGGCAGGTCTTTCAATTCACCTGGATTTCAGGTGGGGAGAAGGGAGGCAATTTGGGTCGACACAAATAGCTTCCTGGACCCAAAACCCCAAAGACACCCGGACACACAGGACTCAAGACACACGCGGAATCAAGACACACACGGACTCAAGACACACGCAGACTCAAGACACACACGGACTCAAGACACACGCGGACTCAAGACACACACGGAATCAAGACACACGCGGACTCAAGACACACGCGGAATCAAGACACACACGGACTCAAGACACACGCGGACTCAAGACACACACGGACTAAAGACACACACGGACTCAAGACACACACGGACTCAAGACACACGCGGAATCAAGACACACACGGACTCAAGACACACACGGACTCAAGACACACGCGGACTCAAGACACACACGGAATCAAGACACACACGGAATCAAGACACACATGGACACTGACACGATCCCAAGGTGGAGATAAGGGAGGCAATTTGAGGGGACACAAATGGCATCCTGGTCTCTATACCCCAGGGATAATGACACGGACACGGACACGGATACGGACACTCATAGACTCTAACGGACACGGACACACGGAATCAATACACGTACTCAAGACACACACGGACTCAAGACACACACAGAATCAAGACACACACGGACTCAAGACACTCACAGAATCAAGACACAAACCGACTCTTTTAGTGGCTTTAGGCATTGTATGTACTAGCTCTATCTATATATCAATCCATTAATGTAACATCACTTGTATGTATATACCTTACCTGAATAAACATCTGAATCTGAATCTGAATCTGACTCAAGATACACACGGACTCAAGACACACACAGAATCAAGACACACATGGACACTGACACGATCCCAAGGTGGAGATAAGGGAGGCAATTTGAGGGGACACAAATGGCATCCTGGACTCAAAACCCCAGGGACAATGACATAGACATTGACACGGACACTAACTAACCTAACCTAACCTAACCTAACCTAAGACTAACCTAAGATTCTGACGGACACGGGAACATACGGAATCAAGACACACGCGGAAAGAAGACACACTCAGGAGACACACACGAAATCAAGACACATAAGGAATCAAGGCACAGACGGAATCAAGACAAACACAGAATCAAGAAACACAAGGAATCAAGAAACACAAGGAATCAGGACCCACACGGAATCAAGACACACACGGAATCAAGACACACACGGAATCAAGACACACAAGGAATCAAGAAACACAAGAAATCAAGGCACACACGGAATCAAGAGACACAAGGAATCAAGACACAAACGGAATCAAGACACACACGGAATCAAGAAACACAAGGAATCAAGGCACACACGGAATCAAGAGACACAAGGAATCAAGACACAAACGGAATCAAGACACACACGGAATCAAGAAACACAAGGAATCAAGGCACAGACGGAATCAAGACACACACGGAATCAAGACACACACGGAATCAAGACACACACGGAATCAAGAAACACACGGAATCAAGACACACTCGGAATCAAGAAACACAAGGAATCAAGGCACAGACGTAATCAAGACACACAAGGAATCAAGACACTCACGGAATCAAGAAACACAAGGAATCAAGGCACAGACGGAATCAAGAAACACAAGGAATCAGGACACACACGGAATCAAGACACACACGGAATCAAGACACACACGGAATCTAGACACACACGGAATCAAGAAACACACGGAATCAAGACACACACGGAATCAAGAAACACAAGGAATCAAGGCACACACGGAATCAAGAAACACAAGGAATCAAGACACAAACGGAATCAAGACACACACTGAATCAAGAAACACAAGGAATCAAGGCACAGACGGAATCAAGACACACACGGAATCAAGACACACACGGAATCAAGACACACACGGAACCAAGGACACATTCGGAATCAAGAAACACAAGGAATCAAGGCACAGACGGAATCAAGACACACAAGGAATCAAGACACACACGGAATCAAGAAACACAAGGAATCAAGGCACAGACGGAATCAAGACACACACGGAATCAAGAAACACAAGGAATCAAGACACAAACGGAATCAAGACACACACAGAATCAAGAAACACAAGGAATCAAGACACAAACGGAATCAAGACACACACGGAATCAAGAAACACAAGGAATCAAGACACACACGGAATCAAGAAACACAAGAAACCAAGGCACAGACGGAATCAAGACACACACGGAATCAAGACACACACGGAATCAAGACACACACGGAATCAAGAAACACAAGGAATCAAGACACACACGGAATCAAGAAACACAAGGAATCAAGGCACAGACGGAATCAAGACACACACGGAATCAAGACACACACTGAATCAAGAAACACAAGGAATCAAGACACACAAGGAATCAAGGCACACACGGAATCAAGAAACACAAGGAATCAAGACACAAACGGATTCAAGACACACACGGAATCAAGAAACACAAGGAATCAAGAAACACAAGGAATCAAGAAACACAAGGAATCAAAACTCAACTCAAGACACATACACGGACAGAGATAAAAAATTTAAACATCTAAGGAATGTGCCGTTTTTTTTTTATCAAAAAAACAGTTTTAAATTTGTCAACGTGAGAACAGCCAGAAGGTCAATTATCGGCTGTCCAGAGAATCTATCGAACCTGATGCTGCTACAGGAGAGGACAATATGTGCCCTGTAATTGCAACCGTTTCGACAGGCTCGAACGCAGGTCTATCCGGATTAAGAATATGTTCTATCCGACTTAGATAGAACATGTTCAAAGTAACATTTCTAACGTGTAAAGAAGAATGAACCTTTTTTTTCAACCTATGCGAGACAAATAATTGAATATGCAGCCCCAGCCTTTTTTCCAACAGAGCTGAGAGTTATGAGTTACATAACTACTGGAAAACTACTTGAGCAATTGATTGATGGTTGAGAGGTGGGACCAAAGATCTGAATATCAAACCTAGCAAACACAACTAGGTGAATACAACTAGGTGAGAACAAACTTACAAAAAGCCACAGTTGTAGATGCAAACTCCATTCATAATTTTAAAAGTTGATATGACAGGAAAATAGACCAGGAGTCATTGCTTTAAACAACCGGCGGCTATATTGTCAGCGTTCAAAAACTGATGCTCAGTCCTGCAAGTACAAATAGGTGAGTACACAGAAATATGAAACATGTATGTGTTCCTTCTAGACTAACGATCGGGGATTCCTGGATCGAAACCCGGCCAGGCAGGACTGAAATTATTGGTAGCGTTTCCTATCACCTAATGCCTCTGTTCTCCTAGCAGTAAACAGGTATCCAGGAGTTGTGAGCTTCATGTAGGGTTGCATCCTGGTGAGGGTCAGTCAGGGGTCAGTTTAGGTGTTCGATCTTGTGAGGTGGGTGTTGGTTAGGTTAGGTTAGGTTAAGTTTGGTTAGGTTAGGTTAGGTTAGGTTAGGTTAAGTTTGGTTAGGTTAGGTTTGGTTAGGTTAGATTAGGTTAGGTTAAGTTTGGTTAGGTTAGGTTAAGTTTGGTTAGGTTAGGTTAAGTTTGGTTAGGTTAGTTAGGTTAGGTTTGGTTAGGTTTAGGTTAGGTTAGTTAGGTTAGGTTAGGTTAGTTAGGTTAGGTTTGGTTAGGTTAGGTTAGGTTTACCTTACCTTGAGGTGCTTCCGGGCTTAGCGTCCCGCGGCCCGGTCGTCGACCAGGCATCCTGGTTGCCGGACTGATCAACCAGGCTGTTGGACGCGGCTGCTCGCAGCCTGACGTATGAGTCACAGCCTGGTTGATCAGGTATCCTTTGGAGGTGCTTATCCAGTTCTCTCTTGAACACTGTGAGGGGTCGGCCAGTTATGCCCCTTATGTGTAGTGGAAGCGTGTTGAACATTCTCGGACCTCTGATGTTGATAGAGTTCTCTCTCAGAGTACCAGTTGCACCTCTGTTTTTCAACGGGGGTATTCTGCACATCCTGCCATGTCTTCTGGTCCTCATGTGATGTATTTCTGTGTGCAGGTTTGGGACCAGCCCCTAGGTTAGGTTAAGTTTGGTTAGGCTAGGTTAAGTTTGGTTAGGTTAGGTTAAGTTTGGTTAGGTTAGTTAGGTTAGGTTTGGTTAGGTTTAGGTTAGGTTAGTTAGGTTAGGTTAGGTTAGTTAGGTTAGGTTTGGTTAGGTTAGGTTAGGTTAGGTTAGGTTAAGTTTGGTTAGGTTAGGTTTGGTTAAGTTAGGTTAGGTTAGGTTTAGGTTAGGTTAGGTTAGGTTAGGTTAGGTTAGTTAGGTTAGGTTTGGTTAGGTTTAGGTTAGGTTAGTTAAGTTAGGATAGGTTAGGTTAGGTTAGGTTAGTTAGGTTAGGTTTGGTTAGGTTAGGTTAGGTTAGGTTAGGTTACGTTAGTTAGGTTAGGTTAGATTAGTTAGGTTAGGTTAGTTAGGTTAGGTTAGGTTAGGTTAGTTAGGTTAGGTTAGTTAGGTTAGGTTTGGTTAGGTTAGCTTAGTTAGGTAAGTTAGGTATATTGGGTTTAGGTGTAGGCTAGGTTAGGTTTAGATTAGGTTAGGTTTAGATTAGGTTAGGTTATATTAGGTTTGGTTTTAGATTGTGGTAGGTTATAGGTTAGGGTAGGGTATAGGTTAGGCTAGGTTAAGTTAGGAAATAGGCCAAGAGTTATTGCTATAAACAACTGACGGCTTAAAGGCAGACTCTAAGATTAATGCTCGATCCTCCTGGCACAAATAGGTGAGTACACATATATGTAACATGAATGATGTGTTCCTTCTCGACTCTCAATAAGGGATTCCAGGGTTCGAATCGCGGTCGGGCAGGGCTGTAATTGTTGGTAGCGTTTCCTATCACCCAATGCACCTGTTCACCTAGCAGTAAATAGGTATCCAGGAGTTAGTGAGCTACTAGCATCCTGGTGAGTGAGGGTTAGTTTAACCTTGTGGGGTGGGTGTTGGAGACCACTTTATAAGCCTAACATGTATATATAGACTGCCTGTCTGCCTGTCCCCGACTCAAAGAAGTTATATGTATTGACTCAATGAAGCCTAAGTGAACATAATCCAAGGCCTAAGAGTAATCATTCGTGCTTAGAAGAGGATTGTTTAGGTTTTATAAATAGCGGCGGGTGGCATTTATAAGCGATTTGTGCGAGATCAATGGCATCCAAACATTCCCATGTTGGTGCAATAGTCCACTTTTGGTTGGTTTGTTTGACTATAAGAACTATCATTAATGGAGAATTGGCTGGTATGTGTGAGTATCCTCCGCCGCAGTTACCATTATCATCACTCACTCACTCACTCACTCACAAGTTATTGGTTACCACTTGTATACAATAACAACGGCCATACTACCACTTAAAGGACACTGCTTCTCGTCCCATTAGCCAAGTTAAGCAACTTTCAATTTGGTTAGTAATTGGATGGTAACCTGCCTGGTAACACCAACTGCTAGTGCTGCTGATGGCATTCATATCTTGGGCAGTCTCTGTGGATCAGTGGTAAGGCACTCACCTCGCGCTTCGCAAGCGATTTCGCCTGGGTTCATATCCTGGCTGGCAGGGGAAGAGCGGATTGACTAGGCACCAATCCTTAACTTAACGATTATCTTCACGAAGCAGTGAATGGGTACCTGGTTGTTAAACGGTTTGTCGGGTTGTGTTCCAGGGAAAATTAACAATGAGTTTGTGTGTACTCACCTAATTGTACTCACCTTATTGTGCTTGCGGGGGTTGAGCTCTGGCTCTTTGGTCCCGCCTCTCAACCGTCAATCAACAGGAGTACTAGTTCCTGAGCCTATTGGGCTCTATCATATCTACACTTGAAACTGTGTATGGGAGTCAGCCTCCACCACATCACTTCCTAATGCATTCCATTTGTCAACTACTCTGACACTAAAAAGTTCTTTCTAATATCTCTGTGTCTCATTTGGGCACTCAGTTTCCACCTGTGTCCCCTAGTACGTGTGCCCCTTGTGTTAAATAGCCTACCTTCATCTACCTTATCGATTCCCATGAGAATCTTGAATGTGGTGATCATGTCCCCCTTAACTCTTCTGTCTTCCAACGAAGTGAGGTTTAATTCCCGTAGTCTCTCCTCGTAGCTCATACCTCTTAGCTGGGGTTCTAGTCTGGTGGCAAACCTTTGAACCTTTTCCAGTTTAGTCTTATGCTTGACTAGATGTGGACTCCATGCTGGAGCTGCATACTTCAGGATTGGTCTGACATATGTGGTATATAATGTTCTCAAAGATTCCTTTCAGTGTGTGTGTATTTTATAAGAAAGTGACACATAAACATGTGTGTGAATGAATATGTACACCAATTAATAGTGAATGGGCTGCCATGTGTGAGTATTAATGTATACTATGGGCCCACACTCACTGAAATATGTTGTCTGTGTGTGTACATACGTGTAATTGGAGTGACTTATCCACGTGAATTTATCTGTGTGTGTATATATCCAATATGAGTGATCCTTGTCATAATTGTGTCAGTTTCTGCAATTTGACTGTCGAGACTGTATGTATGTTTGTATATATATATATATATATATGTGTGTGTGTGTGTGTGTGTGTGTGTGTGTGTGTGTGTGTGTGTGTGTGTGTGTGTGTGTGTGTGTGTGTGTGTGTGTGTGTGTGTGTGTGTGTGTGTGTGTGTGTGTGTGTGTGTGTGTGTGTGTGTGTGTGTGTGTGAGTGTGTGTGTATATGTGTGTGTGTGCGCGCGCGCGCGCACGAATGTCGCGCTCTGAAATATGTACCTATGATTATTAGAGTATACCATTCGAGAAAAAATGTCTAACTATTTATCGGTCCATTCTCTCTCTGTGCCGGCCTTCCTGCTAAAACTTGTCCACTCATTATGCTGTTGAATATCTATCTCCAATGGTCATTTACCGTTAATTAATATATTATTAAGCAGATAAAGTCCTTTACAAATCTCTTCACCTTTTAGAGCACATATCTTTCTTCTAACATGAATCACTATAAACTCATATACTTTCATCAGTTCCAAACACTTTTCTTATTCCTTCCTAAACATCTTTCCTTATATAACCCTATCTCCACAAATTAATATCTTAATGATTAACTAGCAGCTCCATGCCTCTCCCTCAGGTCCCCCCTCTGCTGCTCCCTGGGCCCCCACCCCCCTACCAACACCCTACCCCCCAACCGAGGCCCAAATATAACTACCCCTATACCACAATTACCAGAGACCAACCCCCCTTCCCCCAACCCCCGCCTAACAGAGAAAATGGCCGCCACAACGCTATACTTACCCAGCCGAACCGTTCGTTCGCGTATGTACTATTTATTGTTGAAAAAACTTAGAATAAAACAAACCGGATTTTCATTCCCTAGTAAACACATATATATATGTATACAAAACGAGGCCTAGATTAGCACATATTAGGTATTGGATTGCTTGTTTACCATTCACAAACTCATTTGGACACACACACACACCACACTAAATATTAAATAATACATACCTTTAAACACACATACACACACACACACACACACACACACACACACACACACACACACACACACACACACACACACACACACACACACACACACACACACACACACACACACACACACGTCAGTTTGCCTAAATTCTCCAATATTCATTCATGAAACTGCCTCACTGGACTGCAACCTCATCGAATAAGGTGTTATGAATTTCTTTCTGTCAACACAAACTCACAACTTCACACGTCAATCATTGCAAATGTTGATAAATAGACACTAACTAACCTTACTACGAGATATAAATACAAGTGCAAAATTTGATTCAGAAGGCAACTCCAGCGTGGCCTAGTCGGATAGAACATGTTCTTAATCCGGATAGACCTGCGTTCGAGCCTGTCGGAACGGTTGCAAGTACAGGGCACAGATTTATCTGTGTGTCCCCTCCTGTAGGAGCATCAGTTTCGATAGATTCTCTGGATAGCTGAAGATTGATTGACTGACCCCTTGGAATGTGGGGAAGGGTTGAAATCCGGGGGCCCACGGACGGATACCTGGATCCACTGACCTCGGGCAGGTCTTTCAATTCACCTGGATTTCAGGTGGGGAGAAGGGAGGCAATTTGGGTCGACACAAATAGCTTCCTGGACCCAAAACCCCAAAGACACCCGGACACACAGGACTCAAGACACACGCGGAATCAAGACACACACGGACTCAAGACACACGCAGACTCAAGACACACACGGACTCAAGACACACGCGGACTCAAGACACACACGGAATCAAGACACACGCGGACTCAAGACACACGCGGAATCAAGACACACACGGACTCAAGACACACGCGGACTCAAGACACACACGGACTAAAGACACACACGGACTCAAGACACACACGGACTCAAGACACACGCGGAATCAAGACACACACGGACTCAAGACACACACGGACTCTAGACACACGCGGACTCAAGACACACACGGAATCAAGACACACACGGAATCAAGACACACAATGGACACTGACACGATCCCAAGGTGGAGATAAGGGAGGCAATTTGAGGGGACACAAATGGCATCCTGGTCTCTATACCCCAGGGATAATGACACGGACACGGACACGGATACGGACACTCATAGACTCTAACGGACACGGACACACGGAATCAATACACGTACTCAAGACACACACGGACTCAAGACACACACAGAATCAAGACACACACGGACTCAAGACACTCACAGAATCAAGACACAAACCGACTCTTTTAGTGGCTTAGGCATTGTATGTACTAGCTCTATCTATATATCAATCCATTAATGTAACATCACTTGTATGTATATACCTTACCTGAATAAACATCTGAATCTGAATCTGAATCTGACTCAAGATACACACGGACTCAAGACACACACAGAATCAAGACACACATGGACACTGACACGATCCCAAGGTGGAGATAAGGGAGGCAATTTGAGGGGACACAAATGGCATCCTGGACTCAAAACCCCAGGGACAATGACATAGACATTGACACGGACACTAACTAACCTAACCTAACCTAACCTAACCTATGACTAACCTAAGATTCTGACGGACACGGGAACATACGGAATCAAGACACACGCGGAAAGAAGACACACTCAGGAGACACACACGAAATCAAGACACATAAGGAATCAAGGCACAGACGGAATCAAGACAAACACAGAATCAAGAAACACAAGGAATCAAGAAACACAAGGAATCAGGACCCACACGGAATCAAGACACCACACGGAATCAAGACACACACGGAATCAAGACACCACAAGGAATCAAGAAACACAAGAAATCAAGGCACACACGGAATCAAGAGACACAAGGAATCAAGACACAAACGGAATCAAGACACACACGGAATCAAGAAACACAAGGAATCAAGGCACACACGGAATCAAGAGACACAAGGAATCAAGACACAAACGGAATCAAGACACACACGGAATCAAGAAACACAAGGAATCAAGGCACAGACGGAATCAAGACACACACGGAATCAAGACACACACGGAATCAAGACACACACGGAATCAAGAAACACACGGAATCAAGACACACTCGGAATCAAGAAACACAAGGAATCAAGGCACAGACGTAATAAAGACACACAAGGAATCAGACACTCACGGAATCAAGAAACACAAGGAATCAAGGCACAGACGGAATCAAGAAACACAAGGAATCAGGACACACACGGAATCAAGACACACACGGAATCAAGACACACACGGAATCTAGACACACACGGAATCAAGAAACACACGGAATCAAGACACACACGGAATCAAGAAACACAAGGAATCAAGGCACACACGGAATCAAGAAACACAAGGAATCAAGACACAAACGGAATCAAGGACACACACTGAATCAAGAAACACAAGGAATCAAGGCACAGACGGAATCAAGACACACACGGAATCAAGACACACACGGAATCAAGACACACACGGAACCAAGACACATTCGGAATCAAGAAACACAAGGAATCAAGGCACAGACGGAATCAAGACACACAAGGAATCAAGACACACACGGAATCAAGAAACACAAGGATCAAGGCACAGACGGAATCAAGACACACACGGAATCAAGAAACACAAGGAATCAAGACACAACGGAATCAAGACACACACAGAATCAAGAAACACAAGGAATCAAGACACAAACGGAATCAAGACACACACGGAATCAAGAAACACAAGGAATCAAGGACACACACGGAATCAAGAAACACAAGAAACCAAGGCACAGACGGAATCAAGACACACACGGAATCAAGACACACACGGAATCAAGACACACACGGAATCAAGAAACACAAGGAATCAAGACACACACGGAATCAAGAAACACAAGGAATCAAGGCACAGACGGAATCAAGACACACACGGAATCAAGACACACACTGAATCAAGAAACACAAGGAATCAAGACACACAAGGAATCAAGGCACACACGGAATCAAGAAACACAAGGAATCAAGACACAAACGGATTCAAGACACACACGGAATCAAGAAACACAAGGAATCAAGAAACACAAGGAATCAAGAAACACAAGGAATCAAAACTCAACTCAAGACACATACACGGACAGAGATAAAAAATTTAAACATCTAAGGAATGTGCCGTTTTTTTTTATCAAAAAAACAGTTTTTAAATTTGTCAACGTGAGAACAGCCAGAAGGTCAATTATCGGCTGTCCAGAGAATCTATCGAACCTGATGCTGCTACAGGAGAGGACAATATGTGCCCTGTAATTGCAACCGTTTCGACAGGCTCGAACGCAGGTCTATCCGGATTAAGAATATGTTCTATCCGACTTAGATAGAACATGTTCAAAGTACCATTTCTAACGTGTAAAGAAGAATGAACCTTTTTTTCAACCTATGCGAGACAAATACTTGAATATGCAGCCCCAGCCTTTTTTCCAACAGAGCTGAGAGTATGAGTTACATAACTACTGGAAAAACTACTTGAGCAATTGATTGATGGTTGAGAGGTGGGACCAAAGATCTGAATATCAACCTAGCAAACACAACTAGGTGAATACAACTAGGTGAGAACAAACTTACAAAAAGCCACAGTTTGTAGATGCAAACTCCATTCATAATTTTAAAAGTTGATATGACAGGAAAATAGACCAGGAGTCATTGCTTTAAACAACCGGCGGCTATATTGTCAGCGTTCAAAAACTGATGCTCAGTCCTGCAAGTACAAATAGGTGAGTACACAGAAATATGAAACATGTATGTGTTCCTTCTAGACTAACGATCGGGGATTCCTGGATCGAACCCGGCCAGGCAGGACTGAAATTATGGTAACGTTTCCTATCACCTAATGCCTCTGTTCTCCTAGCAGTAAACAGGTATCCAGGAGTTGTGAGCTTCATGTAGGGTTGCATCCTGGTGAGGGTCAGTCAGGGTCAGTTTAGGTGTTCGATCTTGTGAGGTGGGTGTTGGTTAGGTTAGGTTAGGTTAAGTTTGGTTAGGTTAGGTTAGGTTAGGTTAGGTTAAGTTTGGTTAGGTTAGGTTGGTTAGGTTAGATTAGGTTAGGTTAGGTTAGGTTAAGTTTGGTTAGGTTAGGTTAAGTTTGGTTAGGTTAGGTTAAGTTTGGTTAGGTTAGTTAGGTTAGGTTTGGTTAGGTTAGGTTAGGTTAGTTAGGTTAGGTTAGGTTAGTTAGGTTAGTTTGGTTAGGTTAGGTTAGGTTACCTTACCTTGAGGTGCTTCCGGGGCTTAGCGTCCCGCGGCCCGGTCGTCGACCAGGCATCCTGGTTGCCGGACTGATCAACCAGGCTGTTGGACGCGGCTGCTCGCAGCCTGACGTATGAGTCACAGCCTGGTTGATCAGGTATCCTTTGGAGGGTGCTTATCCAGTTCTCTCTTGAACACTGTGAGGGGTCGGCCAGTTATGCCCCTTATGTGTAGTGGAAGCGTGTTGAACATTCTCGGACCTCTGATGTTGATAGAGTTCTCTCTCAGAGTACCAGTTGCACCTCTGTTTTTCAACGGGGGTATCTGCACATCCTGCCATGTCTTCTGGTCTCATGTGATGTTATTTCTGTGTGCAGGTTTGGGACCAGCCCCTAGGTTAGGTTAAGTTTGGTTAGGCTAGGTTAAGTTTGGTTTAGGTTAGGTTAAGTTTGGTTAGGTTAGTTAGGTTAGGTTGGTTAGGTTTAGGTTAGGTTAGTTAGGTTAGGTTAGGTTAGTTAGGTTAGGTTTGGTTAGGTTAGGTTAGGTTAGGTTAGGTTAAGTTTGGTTAGGTTAGGTTTGGTTAAGTTAGGTTAGGTTAGGTTTAGGTTAGGTTAGGTTAGGTTAGGTTAGTTAGGTTAGGTTTGGTTAGGTTTAGGTTAGGTTAGTTAAGTTAGGATAGGTTAGGTTAGGTTAGGTTAGTTAGGTTAGGTTTGGTTAGGTTAGGTTAGGTTAGGTTAGGTTTACGTTAGTTAGGTTAGGTTAGATTAGTTAGGTTAGGTTAGTTAGGTTAGGTTAGGTTAGGTTAGTTAGGTTAGGTTAGTTAGGTTAGGTTTGGTTAGGTTAGCTTAGTTAGGTAAGTTAGGTATATTGGGTTTAGGTGTAGGCTAGGTTAGGTTTAGATTAGGTTAGGTTATATTAGGTTTGGTTTTAGATTGTGGTAGGTTATAGGTTAGGGTAGGGTATAGGTTAGGCTAGGTTAAGTTAGGAAATAGGCCAAGAGTTATTGCTATAAACAACTGACGGCTTAAAGGCAGACTCTAAGATTAATGCTCGATCCTCCTGGCACAAATAGGTGAGTACACATATATGTAACATGAATGATGTGTTCCTTCTCGACTCTCAATAAGGGATTCCAGGGTTCGAATCGCGGTCGGGCAGGGCTGTAATTGTTGGTAGCGTTTCCTATCACCAATGCACCTGTTCACCTAGCAGTAAATAGGTATCCAGGAGTTAGTGAGCTACTAGCATCCTGGTGAGTGAGGGTTAGTTTAACCTTGTGGGGTGGGTGTTGGAGACCACTTTATAAGCCTAAAATGTATATATAGACTGCCTGTCCCCCGACTCAAAGAAGTTATATGTATTGACTCAATGAAGCCTAAGTGAACATAATCCAAGGCCTAAGAGTAATCATTCGTGCTTAGAAGAGGATTGTTTAGGTTTTATAAATAGCGGCGGGTGGCATTTATAAGCGATTTGTGCGAGATCAATGGCATCCAAACATTCCCATGTTGGTGCAATAGTCCACTTTTGGTTGGTTTGTTTGACTATAAGAACTATCATTAATGGAGAATTGGCTGGTATGTGTGAGTATCCTCCGCCGCAGTTACCATTATCATCACTCACTCACTCACTCACTCACAAGTTATTGGTTACCACTTGTATACAATAACAACGGCCATACTACCACTTAAAGGACACTGCTTCTCGTCCCATTAGCCAAGTTAAGCAACTTTCAATTTGGTTAGTAATTGGATGGGTAACCTGCCTGGTAACACCAACTGCTAGTGCTGCTGATGGCATTCATATTTGGGCAGTCTCTGTGGATCAGTGGTAAGGCACTCACCTCGCGCTTCGCAAGCGATTTCGCCTGGGTTCATATCCTGGCTGGCAGGGGAAGAGCGGATTGACTAGGCACCAATCCTTAACTTAACGATTATCTTCACGAAGCAGTGAATGGGTACCTGGTTGTTAAACGGTTTGTCGGGTGTGTTCCAGGGAAAATTAACAATGAGTTTGTGTGTACTCACCTAATTGTACTCACCTTATTGTGCTTGCGGGGGTTGAGCTCTGGCTCTTTGGTCCCGCCTCTCAACCGTCAATCAACAGGAGTACTAGTTCCTGAGCCTATTGGGCTCTATCATATCTACACTTGAAACTGTGGTATGGAGTCAGCCTCCACCACATCACTTCCTAATGCATTCCATTTGTCAACTACTCTGACACTAAAAAAGTTCTTTCTAATATCTCTGTGTCCTCATTTGGGCACTCAGTTTCCACCTGTGTCCCCTAGTACGTGTGCCCCTTGTGTTAAATAGCCTACCTTCATCTACCTTATCGATTCCCATGAGAATCTTGAATGTGGTGATCATGTCCCCCTTAACTCTTCTGTCTTCCAACGAAGTGAGGTTTAATTCCCGTAGTCTCTCCTCGTAGCTCATACCTCTTAGCTCGGGTTCTAGTCTGGTGGCAAACCTTTGAACCTTTTTCCAGTTTAGTCTTATGCTTGACTAGATGTGGACTCCATGCTGGAGCTGCATACTTCAGGATTGGTCTGACATATGTGGTATATAATGTTCTCAAAGATTCCTTTCAGTGTGTGTGTATTTTATAAGAAAGTGACACATAAACATGTGTGTGAATGAATATGTACACCAATTAATAGTGAATGGGCTGCCATGTGTGAGTATTAATGTATACTATGGGCCACACTCACTGAAATATGTTGTCTGTGTGTGTACATACGTGTAATTGGAGTGACTTATCCACGTGAATTTATCTGTGTGTGTATATATCCAATATGAGTGATCCTTGTCATAATTGTGTCAGTTTCTGCAATTTGACTGTCGAGACTGTATGTATGTTTTGTATATATATATATATGTGTGTGTGGTGTGTGTGTGTGTGTGTGTGTGTGTGTGTGTGTGTGTGTGTGTGGTGTGTGTGTGTGTGTGTGTGTGTGTGTGTGTGTGTGTGTGTGTGTGTGTGTGTGTGTGTGTGTGTGTGAGAGAGTGTGTGTGTGCGCGCGCGTGCACGAATGTCGCGCTCTGAAATATGTACCTATGATTATTAGAGTATACCATTCGAGAAAAATGTCTAACTATTTATCGGTCCATTCTCTCTCTGTGCCGGCCTTCCTGCTAAAACTTGTCACTCATTATGCTGTTGAATATCTATCTCCAATGGTCATTTACCGTTAATTAATATATTATTAAGCAGATAAAGTCCTTTACAAATCTCTTCACCTTTTAGAGCACATATCTTTCTTCTAACATGAATCACTATAACTCATATACTTTCATCAGTTCCAAACACTTTTCTTATTCCTCCTAAACATCTTTCCTTATATAACCTATCTCCACAAATTAATATCTTAATGATTAACTAGCAGCTCCATGCCTCTCCCTCAGGTCCCCCCTCTGCTGCTCCCTGGGCCCCCACCCCCCTACCAACACCCTACCCCCCAACCGAGGCCCAAATATAACTACCCCTATACCAAAATTACCAGAGACCAACCCCCCCTTCCCCCAACCCCCGCCTAACAGAGAAAATGGCCCGCCACAACGCTATACTTACCCAGCCGAACCGTTCGTTCGCGTATGTACTATTTATTGTTGAAAAAACTTAGAATAAAACAAACCGGATTTTCATTCCCTAGTAAACACATATATATATGTATACAAAACGAGGCCTAGATTAGCACATATTAGGTATTGGATTGCTTGTTACCATTCACAAACTCATTTGGACACACACACACACCACACTAAATATTAAATAATACATACCTTTAAACACATACACACACCACACACACCACACACACACACACACACACACACACACACACACACACACACACACACCACACACAACACACACACACACACACACACAACACACACACACACGTCAGTTTGCCTAAATTCTCCAATATTCATTCATGAAACTGCCTCACTGGACTGCAACCTCATCGAATAAGGTGTTATGAATTTCTTTCTGTCAACACAAACTCACAACTTCACACGTCAATCATTGCAAATGTTGATAAATAGGACACTAACTAACCTTACTACGAGATATAAATACAAGTGCAAAATTTGATTCAGAAGGCAACTCCAGCGTGGCCTAGTCGGATAGAACATGTTCTTATCCGGATAGGACCTGCGTTCGAGCCTGTCGGAAACGGTTGCAAGTACAGGGCACAGATTTAATCTGTGTGTCCCCTCCTGTAGGAGCATCAGTTTCGAATAGATTCTCTGGATAGCTGAAGATTGATTGACTGACCCCTTGGAATGTGGGGAAGGGTTGAAATCCGGGGGCCCACGGACGGATACCTGGATCCACTGACCTCGGCAGGTCTTTCAATTCACCTGGATTTCAGGTGGGGAGAAGGGAGGCAATTTGGGTCGACACAAATAGCTTCCTGGACCCAAAACCCCAAAGACACCCGGACACACAGGACTCAAGACACACGCGGAATCAAGACACACACGGACTCAAGACACACGCAGACTCAGACACACACGGACTCAAGACACACGCGGACTCAAGACACACACGGAATCAAGACACACGCGGGACTCAAGACACACGCGGAATCAAGACACACACGGACTCAAGACACACGCGGACTCAAGACACACACGGACTAAAGACACACACGGACTCAAGACACACACGGACTCAAGACACACGCGGAATCAAGGACACACACGGACTCAAGACACACACGGACTCTAGACACACGCGGACTCAAGACACACACGGAATCAAGACACACACGGAATCAAGACACACATGGACACTGGACACGATCCCAAGGTGGAGATAAGGGAGGCAATTTGAGGGGGACACAATGGCATCCTGGTCTCTATACCCCAGGGATAATGACACGGACACGGACACGGATACGGACACTCATAGACTCTAACGGACACGGACACACGGAATCAATACACGTACTCAAGACACACACGGACTCAAGACACACACAGAATCAAGACACACACGGACTCAAGACACTCACAGAATCAAGACACAAACCGACTCTTTTAGTGGCTTTAGGCATTGTATGTACTAGCTCTATCTATATATCAATCCATTAATGTAACATCACTTGTATGTATATACCTTACCTGAATAAACATCTGAATCTGAATCTGAATCTGACTCAAGATACACACGGACTCAAGACACACACAGAATCAAGACACACATGGACACTGACACGATCCCAAGGTGGAGATAAGGGAGGCAATTTGAGGGGACACAAATGGCATCCTGGACTCAAAACCCCAGGGACAATGACATAGACATTGACACGGACACTAACTAACCTAACCTAACCTAACCTAACCTATGACTAACCTAAGATTCTGACGGACACGGGAACATACGGAATCAAGACACACGCGGAAAGAAGACACACTCAGGAGACACACACGAAATCAAGACACATAAGGAATCAAGGCACAGACGGAATCAAGACAAACACAGAATCAAGAAACACAAGGAATCAAGAAACACAAGGAATCAGGACCCACACGGAATCAAGACACACACGGAATCAAGACACACACGGAATCAAGACACACAAGGAATCAAGAAACACAAGAAATCAAGGCACACACGGAATCAAGAGACACAAGGAATCAAGACACAAACGGAATCAAGACACACACGGAATCAAGAAACACAAGGAATCAAGGCACACACGGAATCAAGAGACACAAGGAATCAAGACACAAACGGAATCAAGACACACACGGAATCAAGAAACACAAGGAATCAAGGCACAGACGGAATCAAGACACACACGGAATCAAGACACACACGGAATCAAGACACACACGGAATCAAGAAACACACGGAATCAAGACACACTCGGAATCAAGAAACACAAGGAATCAAGGCACAGACGTAATAAAGACACACAAGGAATCAAGACACTCACGGAATCAAGAAACACAAGGAATCAAGGCACAGACGGAATCAAGAAACACAAGGAATCAGGACACACACGGAATCAAGACACACACGGAATCAAGACACACACGGAATCTAGACACACACGGAATCAAGAAACACACGGAATCAAGACACACACGGAATCAAGAAACACAAGGAATCAAGGCACACACGGAATCAAGAAACACAAGGAATCAAGACACAAACGGAATCAAGACACACACTGAATCAAGAAACACAAGGAATCAAGGCACAGACGGAATCAAGACACACACGGAATCAAGACACACACGGAATCAAGACACACACGGAACCAAGACACATTCGGAATCAAGAAACACAAGGAATCAAGGCACAGACGGAATCAAGACACACAAGGAATCAAGACACACACGGAATCAAGAAACACAAGGAATCAAGGCACAGACGGAATCAAGACACACACGGAATCAAGAACACACAAGGAATCAAGACACAAACGGAATCAAGACACACACAGAATCAAGAAACACAAGGAATCAAGACACAAACGGAATCAAGACACACACGGAATCAAGAAACACAAGGAATCAAGACACACACGGAATCAAGAAACACAAGAAACCAAGGCACAGACGGAATCAAGACACACACGGAATCAAGACACACACGGAATCAAGACACACACGGAATCAAGAAACACAAGGAATCAAGACACACACGGAATCAAGAAACACAAGGAATCAAGGCACAGACGGAATCAAGACACACACGGAATCAAGACACACACTGAATCAAGAAACACAAGGAATCAAGACACACAAGGAATCAAGGCACACACGGAATCAAGAAACACAAGGAATCAAGACACAAACGGATTCAAGACACACACGGAATCAAGAAACACAAGGAATCAAGAAACACAAGGAATCAAGAAACACAAGGAATCAAAACTCAACTCAAGACACATACACGGACAGAGATAAAAAATTTAAACATCTAAGGAATGTGCCGTTTTTTTTTATCAAAAAAACAGTTTTAAATTTGTCAACGTGAGAACAGCCAGAAGGTCAATTATCGGCTGTCCAGAGAATCTATCGAACCTGATGCTGCTACAGGAGAGGACAATATGTGCCCTGTAATTGCAACCGTTTCGACAGGCTCGAACGCAGGTCTATCCGGATTAAGAATATGTTCTATCCGACTTAGATAGAACATGTTCAAAGTAACATTTCTAACGTGTAAAGAAGAATGAACCTTTTTTTCAACCTATGCGAGACAAATAATTGAATATGCAGCCCCAGCCTTTTTTCCAACAGAGCTGAGAGTTATGAGTTACATAACTACTGGAAAACTACTTGAGCAATTGATTGATGGTTGAGAGGTGGGACCAAAGATCTGAATATCAAACCTAGCAAACACAACTAGGTGAATACAACTAGGTGAGAACAAACTTACAAAAAGCCACAGTTGTAGATGCAAACTCCATTCATAATTTTAAAAGTTGATATGACAGGAAAATAGACCAGGAGTCATTGCTTTAAACAACCGGCGGCTATATTGTCAGCGTTCAAAAACTGATGCTCAGTCCTGCAAGTACAAATAGGTGAGTACACAGAAATATGAAACATGTATGTGTTCCTTCTAGACTAACGATCGGGGATTCCTGGATCGAAACCCGGCCAGGCAGGACTGAAATTATTGGTAACGTTTCCTATCACCTAATGCCTCTGTTCTCCTAGCAGTAAACAGGTATCCAGGAGTTGTGAGCTTCATGTAGGGTTGCATCCTGGTGAGGGTCAGTCAGGGTCAGTTTAGGTGTTCGATCTTGTGAGGTGGGTGTTGGTTAGGTTAGGTTAGGTTAAGTTTGGTTAGGTTAGGTTAGGTTAGGTTAGGTTAAGTTTGGTTAGGTTAGGTTTGGTTAGGTTAGATTAGGTTAGGTTAGGTTAGGTTAAGTTTGGTTAGGTTAGGTTAAGTTTGGTTAGGTTAGGTTAAGTTTGGTTAGGTTAGTTAGGTTAGGTTTGGTTAGGTTTAGGTTAGGTTAGTTAGGTTAGGTTAGGTTAGTTAGGTTAGGTTTGGTTAGGTTAGGTTAGGTTACCTTACCTTGAGGTGCTTCCGGGGCTTAGCGTCCCCGCGGCCCGGTCGTCGACCAGGCATCCTGGTTGCCGGACTGATCAACCAGGCTGTTGGACGCGGCTGCTCGCAGCCTGACGTATGAGTCACAGCCTGGTTGATCAGGTATCCTTTGGAGGTGCTTATCCAGTTCTCTCTTGAACACTGTGAGGGGTCGGCCAGTTATGCCCCTTATGTGTAGTGGAAGCGTGTTGAACATTCTCGGACCTCTGATGTTGATAGAGTTCTCTCTCAGAGTACCAGTTGCACCTCTGTTTTTCAACGGGGGTATTCTGCACATCCTGCCATGTCTTCTGGTCTCATGTGATGTTATTTCTGTGTGCAGGTTTGGGACCAGCCCCTAGGTTAGGTTAAGTTTGGTTAGGCTAGGTTAAGTTTGGTTAGGTTAGGTTAAGTTTGGTTAGGTTAGTTAGGTTAGGTTTGGTTAGGTTTAGGTTAGGTTAGTTAGGTTAGGTTAGGTTAGTTAGGTTAGGTTTGGTTAGGTTAGGTTAGGTTAGGTTAGGTTAAGTTTGGTTAGGTTAGGTTTGGTTAAGTTAGGTTAGGTTAGGTTTAGGTTAGGTTAGGTTAGGTTAGGTTAGTTAGGTTAGGTTGGTTAGGTTTAGGTTAGGTTAGTTAAGTTAGGATAGGTTAGGTTAGGTTAGGTTAGTTAGGTTAGGTTTGGTTAGGTTAGGTTAGGTTAGGTTAGGTTACGTTAGTTAGGTTAGGTTAGATTAGTTAGGTTAGGTTAGTTAGGTTAGGTTAGGTTAGGTTAGTTAGGTTAGGTTAGTTAGGTTAGGTTTGGTTAGGTTAGCTTAGTTAGGTAAGTTAGGTATATTGGGTTTAGGTGTAGGCTAGGTTAGGTTTAGATTAGGTTAGGTTATATTAGGTTTGGTTTTAGATTGTGGTAGGTTATAGGTTAGGGTAGGGTATAGGTTAGGCTAGGTTAAGTTAGGAAATAGGCCAAGAGTTATTGCTATAAACAACTGACGGCTTAAAGGCAGACTCTAAGATTAATGCTCGATCCTCCTGGCACAAATAGGTGAGTACACATATATGTAACATGAATGATGTGTTCCTTCTCGACTCTCAATAAGGGATTCCAGGGTTCGAATCGCGGTCGGGCAGGGCTGTAATTGTTGGTAGCGTTTCCTATCACCCAATGCACCTGTTCACCTAGCAGTAAATAGGTATCCAGGAGTTAGTGAGCTACTAGCATCCTGGTGAGTGAGGGTTAGTTTAACCTTGTGGGGTGGGTGTTGGAGACCACTTTATAAGCCTAACATGTATATATAGACTGCCTGTCCCCCGACTCAAAGAAGTTATATGTATTGACTCAATGAAGCCTAAGTGAACATAATCCAAGGCCTAAGAGTAATCATTCGTGCTTAGAAGAGGATTGTTTAGGTTTTATAAATAGCGGCGGGTGGCATTTATAAGCGATTTGTGCGAGATCAATGGCATCCAAACATTCCCATGTTGGTGCAATAGTCCACTTTTGGTTGGTTTGTTTGACTATAAGAACTATCATTAATGGAGAATTGGCTGGTATGTGTGAGTATCCTCCGCCGCAGTTACCATTATCATCACTCACTCACTCACTCACTCACAAGTTATTGGTTACCACTTGTATACAATAACAACGGCCATACTACCACTTAAAGGACACTGCTTCTCGTCCCATTAGCCAAGTTAAGCAACTTTCAATTTGGTTAGTAATTGGATGGGTAACCTGCCTGGTAACACCAACTGCTAGTGCTGCTGATGGCATTCATATTTGGGCAGTCTCTGTGGATCAGTGGTAAGGCACTCACCTCGCGCTTCGCAAGCGATTTCGCCTGGGTTCATATCCTGGCTGGCAGGGGAAGAGCGGATTGACTAGGCACCAATCCTTAACTTAACGATTATCTTCACGAAGCAGTGAATGGGTACCTGGTTGTTAAACGGTTTGTCGGGTTGTGTTCCAGGGAAAATTAACAATGAGTTTGTGTGTACTCACCTAATTGTACTCACCTTATTGTGCTTGCGGGGGTTGAGCTCTGGCTCTTTGGTCCCGCCTCTCAACCGTCAATCAACAGGAGTACTAGTTCCTGAGCCTATTGGGCTCTATCATATCTACACTTGAAACTGTGTATGGAGTCAGCCTCCACCACATCACTTCCTAATGCATTCCATTTGTCAACTACTCTGACACTAAAAAAGTTCTTTCTAATATCTCTGTGTCTCATTTGGGCACTCAGTTTCCACCTGTGTCCCCTAGTACGTGTGCCCCTTGTGTTAAATAGCCTACCTTCATCTACCTTATCGATTCCCATGAGAATCTTGAATGTGGTGATCATGTCCCCCTTAACTCTTCTGTCTTCCAACGAAGTGAGGTTTAATTCCCGTAGTCTCTCCTCGTAGCTCATACCTCTTAGCTCGGGTTCTAGTCTGGTGGCAAACCTTTGAACCTTTTCCAGTTTAGTCTTATGCTTGACTAGATGTGGACTCCATGCTGGAGCTGCATACTTCAGGATTGGTCTGACATATGTGGTATATAATGTTCTCAAAGATTCCTTTCAGTGTGTGTGTATTTTATAAGAAAGTGACACATAAACATGTGTGTGAATGAATATGTACACCAATTAATAGTGAATGGGCTGCCATGTGTGAGTATTAATGTATACTATGGGCCACACTCACTGAAATATGTTGTCTGTGTGTGTACATACGTGTAATTGGAGTGACTTATCCACGTGAATTTATCTGTGTGTGTATATATCCAATATGAGTGATCCTTGTCATAATTGTGTCAGTTTCTGCAATTTGACTGTCGAGACTGTATGTATGTTTGTAATATATATATATATGTGTGTGTGTGTGTGTGTGTGTGTGTGTGTGTGTGTGTGTGTGGTGTGTGTGTGTGTGTGTGTGTGTGTGTGTGTGTGTGTGTGTGTGTGTGTGTGTGTGTGTGTGTGTGAGAGAGTGTGTGTGTGCGCGCGCGTGCACGAATGTCGCGCTCTGAAATATGTACCTATGATTATTAGAGTATACCATTCGAGAAAAAATGTCTAACTATTTATCGGTCCATTCTCTCTCTGTGCCGGCCTTCCTGCTAAACTTGTCCACTCATTATGCTGTTGAATATCTATCTCCAATGGTCATTTACCGTTAATTAATATATTATTAAGCAGATAAAGTCCTTTACAAATCTCTTCACCTTTTAGAGCACATATCTTTCTTCTAACATGAATCACTATAACTCATATACTTTCATCAGTTCCAAACACTTTTCTTATTCCTTCCTAAACATCTTTCCTTATATAACCTATCTCCACAAATTAATATCTTAATGATTAACTAGCAGCTCCATGCCTCTCCCTCAGGTCCCCCCTCTGCTGCTCCCTGGGCCCCCACCCCCCTACCAACACCCTACCCCCCAACCGAGGCCCAAATATAACTACCCCTATACCAAAATTACAGAGACCAACCCCCCCTTCCCCAACCCCCGCCTAACAGAGAAAATGGCCGCCACAACGCTATACTTACCCAGCCGAACCGTTCGTTCGCGTATGTACTATTTATTGTTGAAAAAACTTAGAATAAAACAAACCGGATTTTCATTCCCTAGTAAACACATATATATATGTATACAAAACGAGGCCTAGATTAGCACATATTAGGTATTGGATTGCTTGTTTACCATTCACAAACTCATTTGGACACACACACACACCACACTAAATATTAAATAATACATACCTTTTAAACACACACACACACACACACACACACACACACACACACACACACACACACACACACACACACACACACACACACACACACACACACACACACACACACACACACACACACACGTCAGTTTGCCTAAATTCTCCAATATTCATTCATGAAACTGCCTCACTGGACTGCAACCTCATCGAATAAGGTGTTTATGAATTTCTTTCTGTCAACACAAACTCACAACTTCACACGTCAATCATTGCAAATGTTGATAAATAGACACTAACTAACCTTACTACGAGATATAAATACAAGTGCAAAATTTGATTCAGAAGGCAACTCCAGCGTGGCCTAGTCGGATAGAACATGTTCTTAATCCGGATAGACCTGCGTTCGAGCCTGTCGGAACGGTTGCAAGTACAGGGCACAGATTTATCTGTGTGTCCCCTCCTGTAGGAGCATCAGTTTCGATAGATTCTCTGGATAGCTGAAGATTGATTGACTGACCCCTTGGAATGTGGGGAAGGGTTGAAATCCGGGGGCCCACGGACGGATACCTGGATCCACTGACCTCGGGCAGGTCTTTCAATTCACCTGGATTTCAGGTGGGGAGAAGGGAGGCAAATTTGGGTCGACACAAATAGCTTCCTGGACCCAAAACCCCAAAGACACCCGGACACACAGGACTCAAGACACACGCGGAATCAAGACACACACGGACTCAAGACACACGCAGACTCAAGACACACACGGACTCAAGACACACGCGGACTCAAGACACACACGGAATCAAGACACACGCGGACTCAAGACACACGCGGAATCAAGACACACACGGACTCAAGACACACGCGGACTCAAGACACACACGGACTAAAGACACACACGGACTCAAGACACACACGGACTCAAGACACACGCGGAATCAAGACACACACGGACTCAAGACACACACGGACTCAAGACACACGCGGACTCAAGACACACACGGAATCAAGACACACACGAATCAAGACACACATGGACACTGACACGATCCCAAGGTGGAGATAAGGGAGGCAATTTGAGGGACACAAATGGCATCCTGGTCTCTATACCCCAGGGATAATGACACGGACACGGACACGGATACGGACACTCATAGACTCTAACGGACACGGACACACGGAATCAATACACGTACTCAAGACACACACGGACTCAAGACACACACAGAATCAAGACACACACGGACTCAAGACACTCACAGAATCAAGACACAAACCGACTCTTTTAGTGGCTTTAGGCATTGTATGTACTAGCTCTATCTATATATCACATCCATTAATGTAACATCACTTGTATGTATATACCTTACCTGAATAAACATCTGAATCTGAATCTGAATCTGACTCAAGATACACACGGACTCAAGACACACACAGAATCAAGACACACATGGACACTGACACGATCCCAAGGTGGAGATAAGGGAGGCAATTTGAGGGGACACAAATGGCATCCTGGACTCAAAACCCAGGGACAATGACATAGACATTGACACGGACACTAACTAACCTAACCTAACCTAACCTAACCTAAGACTAACCTAAGATTCTGACGGACACGGGAACATACGGAATCAAGACACACGCGGAAAGAAGACACACTCAGGAGACACACACGAAATCAAGGACACATAAGGAATCAAGGCACAGACGGAATCAAGACAAACACAGAATCAAGAAACACAAGGAATCAAGAAACACAAGGAATCAGGACCCACACGGAATCAAGACACACACGGAATCAAGACACACACGGAATCAAGACACACAAGGAATCAAGAAACACAAGAAATCAAGGCACACACGGAATCAAGAGACACAAGGAATCAAGACACAAACGGAATCAAGACACACACGGAATCAAGAAACACAAGGAATCAAGGCACACACGGAATCAAGAGACACAAGGAATCAAGACACAAACGGAATCAAGACACACACGGAATCAAGAAACACAAGGAATCAAGGCACAGACGGAATCAAGACACACACGGAATCAAGACACACACGGAATCAAGACACACACGGAATCAAGAAACACACGGAATCAAGACACACTCGGAATCAAGAAACACAAGGAATCAAGGCACAGACGTAATCAAGACACACAAGGAATCAAGACACTCACGGAATCAAGAAACACAAGGAATCAAGGCACAGACGGAATCAAGAAACACAAGGAATCAGGACACACACGGAATCAAGACACACACGGAATCAAGACACACACGGAATCTAGACACACACGGAATCAAGAAACACACGGAATCAAGACACACACGGAATCAAGAAACACAAGGAATCAAGGCACACACGGAATCAAGAAACACAAGGAATCAAGACACAAACGGAATCAAGACACACACTGAATCAAGAAACACAAGGAATCAAGGCACAGACGGAATCAAGACACACACGGAATCAAGACACACACGGAATCAAGACACACACGGAACCAAGACACATTCGGAATCAAGAAACACAAGGAATCAAGGCACAGACGGAATCAAGACACACAAGGAATCAAGACACACACGGAATCAAGAAACACAAGGAATCAAGGCACAGACGGAATCAAGACACACACGGAATCAAGAAACACAAGGAATCAAGACACAAACGGAATCAAGACACACACAGAATCAAGAAACACAAGGAATCAAGACACAAACGGAATCAAGACACACACGGAATCAAGAAACACAAGGAATCAAGACACACACGGAATCAAGAAACACAAGAAACCAAGGCACAGACGGAATCAAGACACACACGGAATCAAGACACACACGGAATCAAGACACACACGGAATCAAGAAACACAAGGAATCAAGACACACACGGAATCAAGAAACACAAGGAATCAAGGCACAGACGGAATCAAGACACACACGGAATCAAGACACACACTGAATCAAGAAACACAAGGAATCAAGACACACAAGGAATCAAGGCACACACGGAATCAAGAAACACAAGGAATCAAGACACAAACGGATTCAAGACACACACGGAATCAAGAAACACAAGGAATCAAGAAACACAAGGAATCAAGAAACACAAGGAATCAAAACTCAACTCAAGACACATACACGGACAGAGATAAAAAATTTAAACATCTAAGGAATGTGCCGTTTTTTTTTATCAAAAAAACAGTTTTAAATTTGTCAACGTGAGAACAGCCAGAAGGTCAATTATCGGCTGTCCAGAGAATCTATCGAACCTGATGCTGCTACAGGAGAGGACAATATGTGCCCTGTAATTGCAACCGTTTCGACAGGCTCGAACGCAGGTCTATCCGGATTAAGAATATGTTCTATCCGACTTAGATAGAACATGTTCAAAGTAACATTTCTAACGTGTAAAGAAGAATGAACCTTTTTTTCAACCTATGCGAGACAAATAATTGAATATGCAGCCCCAGCCTTTTTTCCAACAGAGCTGAGAGTTATGAGTTACATAACTACTGGAAAACTACTTGAGCAATTGATTGATGGTTGAGAGGTGGGACCAAAGATCTGAATATCAAACCTAGCAAACACAACTAGGTGAATACAACTAGGTGAGAACAAACTTACAAAAAGCCACAGTTGTAGATGCAAACTCCATTCATAATTTTAAAAGTTGATATGACAGGAAAATAGACCAGGAGTCATTGCTTTAAACAACCGGCGGCTATATTGTCAGCGTTCAAAAACTGATGCTCAGTCCTGCAAGTACAAATAGGTGAGTACACAGAAATATGAAACATGTATGTGTTCCTTCTAGACTAACGATCGGGGATTCCTGGATCGAAACCCGGCCAGGCAGGACTGAAATTATTGGTAGCGTTTCCTATCACCTAATGCCTCTGTTCTCCTAGCAGTAAACAGGTATCCAGGAGTTGTGAGCTTCATGTAGGGTTGCATCCTGGTGAGGGTCAGTCAGGGTCAGTTTAGGTGTTCGATCTTGTGAGGTGGGTGTTGGTTAGGTTAGGTTAGGTTAAGTTTGGTTAGGTTAGGTTAGGTTAGGTTAGGTTAAGTTTGGTTAGGTTAGGTTTGGTTAGGTTAGATTAGGTTAGGTTAGGTTAGGTTAAGTTTGGTTAGGTTAGGTTAAGTTTGGTTAGGTTAGGTTAAGTTTTGGTTAGGTTAGTTAGGTTAGGTTTGGTTAGGTTTAGGTTAGGTTAGTTAGGTTAGGTTAGGTTAGTTAGGTTAGGTTTGGTTAGGTTAGGTTAGGTTACCTTACCTTGAGGTGCTTCCGGGGCTTAGCGTCCCCGCGGCCCGGTCGTCGACCAGGCATCCTGGTTGCCGGACTGATCAACCAGGCTGTTGGACGCGGCTGCTCGCAGCCTGACGTATGAGTCACAGCCTGGTTGATCAGGTATCCTTTGGAGGTGCTTATCCAGTTCTCTCTTGAACACTGTGAGGGGTCGGCCAGTTATGCCCCTTATGTGTAGTGGAAGCGTGTTGAACATTCTCGGACCTCTGATGTTGATAGAGTTCTCTCTCAGAGTACCA
Organism: Procambarus clarkii; assembly: GCF_040958095.1. Classification (NCBI taxonomy): domain Eukaryota; kingdom Metazoa; phylum Arthropoda; class Malacostraca; order Decapoda; family Cambaridae; genus Procambarus; species Procambarus clarkii. Next base: position 118,117 of record NW_027189174.1, read on the forward strand.
GTTGCACCTCTGTTTTTCAACGGGGGTATTCTGCACATCCTGCCATGTCTTCTGGTCTCATGTGATGTTATTTCTGTGTGCAGGTTTGGGACCAGCCCTAGGTTAGGTTAAGTTTGGTTAGGCTAGGTTAAGTTTGGTTAGGTTAGGTTAAGTTTGGTTAGGTTAGTTAGGTTAGGTTTGGTTAGGTTTAGGTTAGGTTAGTTAGGTTAGGTTAGGTTAGTTAGGTTAGGTTTGGTTAGGTTAGGTAGGTTAGGTTAGGTTAAGTTTGGTTAGGTTAGGTTTGGTTAAGTTAGGTTAGGTTAGGTTTAGGTTAGGTTAGGTTAGGTTAGGTTAGTTAGGTTAGGTTTTGGTTAGGTTTAGGTTAGGTTAGTTAAGTTAGGATAGGTTAGGTTAGGTTAGGTTAGTTAGGTTAGGTTTGGTTAGGTTAGGTTAGGTTAGGTTAGGTTACGTTAGTTAGGTTAGGTTAGATTAGTTAGGTTAGGTTAGTTAGGTTAGGTTAGGTTAGGTTAGTTAGGTTAGGTTAGTTAGGTTAGGTTTGGTTAGGTTAGCTTAGTTAGGTAAGTTAGGTATATTGGGTTTAGGTGTAGGCTAGGTTAGGTTTAGATTAGGTTAGGTTATATTAGGTTTGGTTTTAGATTGTGGTAGGTTATAGGTTAGGGTAGGGTATAGGTTAGGCTAGGTTAAGTTAGGAAATAGGCCAAGAGTTATTGCTATAAACAACTGACGGCTTAAAGGCAGACTCTAAGATTAATGCTCGATCCTCCTGCACAAATAGGTGAGTACACATATATGTAACATGAATGATGTGTTCCTTCTCGACTCTCAATAAGGGATTCCAGGGTTCGAATCGCGGTCGGGCAGGGCTGTAATTGTTGGTAGCGTTTCCTATCACCCAATGCACCTGTTCACCTAGCAGTAAATAGGTATCCAGGAGTTAGTGAGCTACTAGCATCCTGGTGAGTGAGGGTTAGTTTAACCTTGTGGGGTGGGTGTTGGAGACCACTTTATAAGCCTAACATGTATATATAGACTGCCTGTCTGCCTGTCCCCCGACTCAAAGAAGTTATATGTATTGACTCAATGAAGCCTAAGTGAACATAATCCAAGGCCTAAGAGTAATCATTCGTGCTTAGAAGAGGATTGTTTAGGTTTTATAAATAGCGGCGGGTGGCATTTATAAGCGATTTGTGCGAGATCAATGGCATCCAAACATTCCCCATGTTGGTGCAATAGTCCACTTTTGGTTGGTTTGTTTGACTATAAGAACTATCATTAATGGAGAATTGGCTGGTATGTGTGAGTATCCTCCGCCGCAGTTACCATTATCATCACTCACTCACTCACTCACTCACAAGTTATTGGTTACCACTTGTATACAATAACAACGGCCATACTACCACTTAAAGGACACTGCTTCTCGTCCCATTAGCCAAGTTAAGCAACTTTCAATTTGGTTAGTAATTGGATGGGTAACCTGCCTGGTAACACCAACTGCTAGTGCTGCTGATGGCATTCATATTTGGGCAGTCTCTGTGGATCAGTGGTAAGGCACTCACCTCGCGCTTCGCAAGCGATTTCGCCTGGGTTCATATCCTGGCTGGCAGGGGAAGAGCGGATTGACTAGGCACCAATCCTTAACTTAACGATTATCTTCACGAAGCAGTGAATGGGTACCTGGTTGTTAAACGGTTTGTCGGGTTGTGTTCCAGGGAAAATTAACAATGAGTTTGTGTGTACTCACCTAATTGTACTCACCTTATTGTGCTTGCGGGGGTTGAGCTCTGGCTCTTTGGTCCCGCCTCTCAACCGTCAATCAACAGGAGTACTAGTTCCTGAGCCTATTGGGCTCTATCATATCTACACTTGAAACTGTGTATGGAGTCAGCCTCCACCACATCACTTCCTAATGCATTCCATTTGTCAACTACTCTGACACTAAAAAAGTTCTTTCTAATATCTCTGTGTCTCATTTGGGCCACTCAGTTTCCACCTGTGTCCCCTAGTACGTGTGCCCCTTGTGTTAAATAGCCTACCTTCATCTACCTTATCGATTCCCATGAGAATCTTGAATGTGGTGATCATGTCCCCCTTAACTCTTCTGTCTTCCAACGAAGTGAGGTTTAATTCCCGTAGTCTCTCCTCGTAGCTCATACCTCTTAGCTCGGGTTCTAGTCTGGTGGCAAACCTTTGAACCTTTTCCAGTTTAGTCTTATGCTTGACTAGATGTGGACTCCATGCTGGAGCTGCATACTTCAGGATTGGTCTGACATATGTGGTATATAATGTTCTCAAAGATTCCTTTCAGTGTGTGTGTATTTTATAAGAAAGTGACACATAAACATGTGTGTGAATGAATATGTACACCAATTAATAGTGAATGGGCTGCCATGTGTGAGTATTAATGTATACTATGGGCCACACTCACTGAAATATGTTGTCTGTGTGTGTACATACGTGTAATTGGAGTGACTTATCCACGTGAATTTATCTGTGTGGTGTATATATCCAATATGAGTGATCCTTGTCATAATTGTGTCAGTTTCTGCAATTTGACTGTCGAGACTGTATGTATGTTTGTATATATATATATATGTGTGTGTGTGTGTGTGTGTGTGTGTGTGTGTGTGTGTGTGTGTGTGTGTGTGTGTGTGTGTGGTGTGTGTGTGTGTGTGTGTGTGTGTGTGTGTGTGTGTGTGTGTGTGTGTGTGAGAGAGTGTGTGTGTGCGCGCGCGTGCACGAATGTCGCGCTCTGAAATATGTACCTATGATTATTAGAGTATACCATTCGAGAAAAATGTCCTAACTATTTATCGGTCCATTCTCTCTCTGTGCCGGCCTTCCTGCTAAAACTTGTCCACTCATTATGCTGTTGAATATCTATCTCCAATGGTCATTTACCGTTAATTAATATATTATTAAGCAGATAAAGTCCTTTACAAATCTCTTCACCTTTTAAAGCACATATCTTTCTTCTAACATGAATCACTATAACTCATATACTTTCATCAGTTCCAAACACTTTTCTTATTCCTTCCTAAACATCTTTCCTTATATAACCTATCTCCACAAATTAATATCTTAATGATTAACTAGCAACTCCATGCCTCTCCCTCAGGTCCCCCCTCTGCTGCTCCCTGGGCCCCCACCCCCCTACCAACACCCTACCCCCCAACCGAGGCCCAAATATAACTACCCCTATACCACAATTACCAGAGACCAACCCACCCCTTCCCCCAACCCCCGCCTAACAGAGAAAATGGCCGCCACAACGCTATACTTACCCAGCCGAACCGTTCGTTCGCGTATGTACTATTTATTGTTGAAAAAACTTAGAATAAAACAAACCGGATTTTCATTCCCTAGTAAACACATATATATATGTATACAAAACGAGGCCTAGATTAGCACATATTAGGTATTGGATTGCTTGTTTACCATTCACAAACTCATTTGGACACACACACACACCACACTAATATTAAATAATACATACCTTTAAACACACACACACACACACACACACACACACACACACACACACACACACACACACACACACACACACACACACACACACACACACACGTCAGTTTGCCTAAATTCTCCAATATTCATTCATGAAACTGCCTCACTGGACTGCAACCTCATCGAATAAGCTGTTATGAATTTCTATCTGTCAACACAAACTCACAACTTCACACGTCAATCATTGCAAATGTTGATAAATAGACACTAACTAACCTTACTACGAGATATAAATACAAGTGCAAAATTTGATTCAGAAGGCAACTCCAGCGTGGCCTAGTCGGATAGAACATGTTCTTAATCCGGATAGACCTGCGTTCGAGCCTGTCGGAACGGTTGCAAGTACAGGGCACAGATTTATCTGTGTGTCCCCTCCTGTAGGAGCATCAGTTTCGATAGATTCTCTGGATAGCTGAAGATTGATTGACTGACCCCTTGGAATGTGGGGAAGGGTTGAAATCCGGGGGCCCACGGACGGATACCTGGATCCACTGACCTCGGGCAGGTCTTTCAATTCACCTGGATTTCAGGTGGGGAGAAGGGAGGCAATTTGGGTCGACACAAATAGCTTCCTGGACCCAAAACCCCAAAGACACCCGGACACACAGGACTCAAGACACACGCGGAATCAAGACACACACGGACTCAAGACACACGCAGACTCAAGACACACACGGACTCAAGACACACGCGGACTCAAGACACACACGGAATCAAGACACACGCGGACTCAAGACACACGCGGAATCAAGACACACACGGACTCAAGACACACGCGGACTCAAGACACACACGGACTAAAGACACACACGGACTCAAGACACACACGGACTCAAGACACACGCGGAATCAAGACACACACGGACTCAAGACACACACGGACTCAAGACACACACGGACTCAAGACACACGCGGACTCAAGACACACACGGAATCAAGACACACATGGACACTAACACGATCCCAAGGTGGAGATAAGGGAGGCAATTTGAGGGGACACAAATGGCATCCTGGACTCAATACCCCAGGGATAATGACACGGACACGGACACGGATACGGACACTCATAGACTCTAACGGACACGGACACACGGAATCAACACACGTACTCAAGACACCCACGGACTCAAGACACACAGAATCAAGACACACACGGACTCAAGACACTCACAGAATCAAGACACAAACGGACTCAAGATACACACGGACTCAAGACACACACAGAATCAAGACACACATGGACACTGACACGATCCCAAGGTGGAGATAAGGGAGGCAATTTGAGGGGACACAAATGGCATCCTGGACTCAAAACCCCGGGGACAATGACATAGGACATTGACACGGACACTAACTAACCTAACCTAACCTAACCTAAGACTAACCTAAGACTCTGACGGACACGGGAACATACGGAATCAAGACACACGCGGAAACAAGACACACTCAGGAGACACACACGAAATCAAGACACATAAGGAATCAAGGCACAGACGGAATCAAGACACACACGGAATCAAGAAACACAAGGAATCAAGAAACACAAGGAATCAGGGCACACACGGAATCAAGAACCACAAGGAATCAAGACACAAACGGAATCAAGACACACACGGAATCAAGAAACACAAGGAATCAAGGCACAGACGGAATCAAGACACACACGGAATCAAGACACACACGGAATCAAGAAACACAAGGAATCAAGGCACAGACGGAATCAAGACACACACGGAATCAAGAAACACAAGGAATCAAGACACACACGGAATCAAGAAACACAAGGAATCAAGACACAAACGGAATCAAGACACACACGGAATCAAGAGACACAAGGAATCAAGACACACACGGAATCAAGAATCACAAGGAACCAAGGCACAGACGGAATCAAGACACACACGGAATCAAGACACACACGGAATCAAGACACACACGGAATCAAGAAACACAAGGAATCAAGACACACACGGAATCAAGAAACACAAGGAATCAAGGCACAGACGGAATCAAGACACACACGGAATCAAGACACACACTGAATCAAGAAACACAAGGAATCAAGACACACAAGGAATCAAGGCACACACGGAATCAAGAAACACAAGGAATCAAGACACAAACGGATTCAAGACACACACGGAATCAAGAAACACAAGGAATCAAGAAACACAAGGAATCAAGAAACACAAGGAATCAAAACTCAACTCAAGACACATACACGGACAGAGATAAAAAATTTAAACATCTAAGGAATGTGCCGTTTTTTTTATCAAAAAAACAGTTTTAAATTTGTCAACGTGAGAACTGCCAGAAGGTCAATCATCGGCTGTCCAGAGAATCTATCGTACCTGATGCTGCTGCAGGAGAGGACAATATGTGCCCTGTAATTGCAACCGTTTCGACAGGCTCGAACGCAGGTCTATCCGGATTAAGAATATGTTCTATCCGACTTGGATAGAACATGTTCAAAGTAACATTTCTAACGTGTAAAGAAGAATGAACCTTTTTTTTCAACTTATGCGAGACAAATAATTGAATATGCAGCCCCAGCCTTTTTTCCAACAGAGCTGAGAGTTATGAGTTACATAACTACTGGAAAACTACTTGAGCAATTGATTGATGGTTGAGAGGTGGGACCAAAGATCTGAATATCAAACCTAGCAAACACAACTAGGTGAATACAACTAGGTGAGAACAAACTTACAAAAAGCCACAGTTGTAGATGCAAACTCCATTCATAATTTTAAAAGTTGATATGACAGGAAATAGACCAGGAGTCATTGCTTTAAACAACCGGCGGCTATATTGTCAGCGTTCAAAAACTGATGCTCAGCTCCTGCAAGTACAAATAGGTGAGTACACAGAAATATGAAACATGTATGTGTTCCTTCTAGACTAACGATCGGGGATTCCTGGATCGAAACCCGGCCAGGCAGGACTGAAATTATTGGTAGCGTTTCCTATCACCTAATGCCTCTGTTCTCCTAGCAGTAAACAGGTATCCAGGAGTTGTGAGCTTCATGTAGGGTTGCATCCTGGTGAGGGTCAGTCAGGGTCAGTTTAGGTGTTCGATCTTGTGAGGTGGGTGTTGGTTAGGTTAGGTTAGGTTAAGTTTGGTTAGGTTAGGTTAGGTTAGGTTAGGTTAAGTTTGGTTAGGTTAGGTTTGGTTAGGTTAGATTAGGTTAGGTTAGGTTAGGTTAAGTTTGGTTAGGTTAAGTTTGGTTAGGTTTAGGTTAAGTTTGGTAGGTTAGTTAGGTTAGGTTTGGTTAGGTTTAGGTTAGGTTAGTTAGGTTAGGTTAGGTTAGTTAGGTTAGGTTTGGTTAGGTTAGGTTAGGTTACCTTACCTTGAGGTGCTTCCGGGGCTTAGCGTCCCCGCGGCCCGGTCGTCGACCAGGCTTCCTGGTTGCCGGACTGATCAACCAGGCTGTTGGACGCGGCTGCTCGCAGCCTGACGTATGAGTCACAGCCTGGTTGATCAGGTATCCTTTGGAGGTGCTTATCCAGTTCTCTCTTGAACACTGTGAGGGGTCGGCCAGTTATGCCCCTTATGTGTAGTGGAAGCGTGTTGAACAGTCTCGGACCTCTGATGTTGATAGAGTTCTCTCTCAGAGTACCAGTTGCACCTCTGTTTTTCAACGGGGGTATTCTGCACATCCTGCCATGTCTTCTGGTCTCATGTGATGTTATTTCTGTGTGCAGGTTGGGACCAGCCCCTAGGTTAGGTTAAGTTTGGTTAGGCTAGGTTAAGTTTGGTTAGGTTAGGTTAAGTTTGGTTAGGTTAGTTTAGGTTAGGTTTGGTTAGGTTTAGGTTAGGTTAGTTAGGTTAGGTTAGCTTAGTTAGGTTAGGTATGGTTAGGTTAGGTTAAGTTAGGTTAAGTTTGGTTAGGTTAGGTTTGGTTAAGTTAGGTTAGGTTAGGTTTAGGTTAGGTTAGGTTAGGTTAGGTTAGTTAGGTTAGGTTTGGTTAGGTTTAGGTTAGGTTAGTTAAGTTAGGATAGGTTAGGTTAGGTTAGGTTAGTTAGGTTAGGTTTGGTTAGGTTAGGTTAGGTTAGGTTAGGTTACGTTAGTTAGGTTAGGTTAGATTAGTTAGGTTAGGTTAGTTAGGTTAGGTTTAGGATACATTAGTTAGGTTAGGTTAGTTAGGTTAGGTTTGGTTAGGTTAGCTTAGTTAGGTAAGTTAGGTAGATTGGGTTTAGGTGTAGGCTAGGTTAGGTTTAGATTAGGTTAGGTTATATTAGGTTTGGTTTTAGATTGTGGTAGGTTATAGGTTAGGGTAGGGTATAGGTTAGGCTAGGTTAAGTTAGGAAATAGGCCAAGAGTTATTGCTATAAACAACTGACGGCTTAAAGGCAGACTCTAAGATTAATGCTCGATCCTCCTGGCACAAATAGGTGAGTACACATATATGTAACATGAATGATGTGTTCCTTCTCGACTCTCAATAAGGGATTCCAGGTTCGAATCGCGGTCGGGCAGGGCTGTAATTGTTGGTAGCGTTTCCTATCACCCAATGCACCTGTTCACCTAGCAGTAAATAGGTATCCAGGAGTTAGTGAGCTACTAGCATCCTGGTGAGTGAGGGTTAGTTTAACCTTGTGGGGTGGGTGTTGGAGACCACTTTATAAGCCTAACATGTATATATAGACTGCCTGTCTGCCTGTCCCCCTACTCAAAGAAGTTATATATATTGACTCAATGAAGCCTAAGTGAACATAATCCAAGGCCTAAGAGTAATCATTCGTGCTTAGAAGAGGATTGTTTAGGTTTATAAATAGCGGCGGGTGGCATTTATAAGCGATTTGTGCGAGATCAATGGCATCCAAACATTTCCATGTTGGTGCAATAGTCCACTTTTGGTTGGTTTGTTTGACTATAAGAACTATCATTAATGGAGAATTGGCTGGTATGTGTGAGTATCCTCCGCCGCTGTTACCATTATCATCACTCACTCACTCACTCACAAGTTATTGGTTACCACTTGTATACAATAACAACGGCCATACTACCACTTAAAGGACACTGCTTCTCGTCCCATTAGCCAAGTTAAGCAACTTTCAACTTGGTTAGTAATTGGATGGGTAACCTGCCTGGTAACACCAACTGCTAGTGCTGCTGATGGCATTCATATTTGGGCAGTCCCTGTGGATCAGTGGTAAGGCACTCACCTCGCGCTTCGCAAGCGATTTCGCCTGGGTTCATATCCTGGCTGGCAGGGGAAGAGCGGATTGACTAGGCACCAATCCTTAACTTAACGATTATCTTCACGAAGCAGTGAATGGGTACCTTGTTGTTAAACGGTTTGTCGGGTTGTGTTCCAGGGAAAATTAACAATGAGTTTTGTGTGTACTCACCTAATTGTACTCACCTTATTGTGCTTGCGGGGGTTGAGCTCTGGCTCTTTGGTCCCGCCTCTCAACCGTCAATCAACAGGAGTACTAGTTCCTGAGCCTATTGGGCTCTATCATATCTACACTTGAAACTGTGTATGGAGTCAGCCTCCACCACATCACTTCCTAATGCATTCCATTTGTCAACTACTCTGACACTAAAAAAGTTCTTTCTAATATCTCTGTGTCTCATTTGGGCACTCAGTTTCCACCTGTGTCCCCTAGTACGTGTGCCCCTTGTGTTAAATAGCCTACCTTCATCTACCTTATCGATTCCCATGAGAATCTTGAATGTGGTGATCATGTCCCCCTTAACTCTTCTGTCTTCCAACGAAGTGAGGTTTAATTCCCGTAGTCTCTCCTCGTAGCTCATACCTCTTAGCTCGGGTTCTAGTCTGGTGGCAAACCTTTGAACCTTTTCCAGTTTAGTCTTATGCTTGACTAGATGTGGACTCCATGCTGGAGCTGCATACTTCAGGATTGGTCTGACATATGTGGTATATAATGTTCTCAAAGATTCCTTTCAGTGTGTGTGTATTTTATAAGAAAGTGACACATAAACATGTGTGTGAATGAATATGTACACCAATTAATAGTGAATGGCCTGCCATGTGTGAGTATTAATGTATACTATGGGCCACACTCACTGAAATATGTTGTCTGTGTGTGTACATACGTGTAATTGGAGTGACTTATCCACGTGAATTTATCTGTGTGTGTATATATCCAATATGAGTGATCCTTGTCATAATTGTGTCAGTTTCTGCAATTTGACTGTCGAGACTGGTATGTATGTTTGTATATATATATATATGTGTGTGTGTGTGTGTGTGTGTGTGTGTGTGTGTGTGTGTGTGTGTGTGTGTGTGTGTGTGTGTGTGTGTGTGTGTGTGTGTGTGTGTGTGTGTGTGTGTGTGTGAGTGTGTGTGTATATGTGTGTGTGCGCGCGCGCGCGCACGAATGTCGCGCTCTGAAATATATACCTATGATTATTAGAGTATACCATTCGAGAAAAAAATGTCTAACTATTTATCGGTCCATTCTCTCTCTGTGCCGGCCTTCCTGCTAAAACTTGTCCACTCATTATGCTGTTGAATATCTATCTCCAATGGTCATTTACCGTTAATTAATATATTATTAAGCAGATAAAGTCCTTTACAAATCTCTTCACCTTTTAAAGCTCATATCTTTCTTCTAACATGAATCACTATAAGTCATATACTTTCATCAGTTCCAAACACTTTTCTTATTCCTTCCTAAACATCTTTCCTTATATAACCTATATCCCACAAATTAATATCTTAATGATTAACTAGCAACTCCATGCCTCTCCCCCCTCTGCTGCTCCCTGGGCCCCCACCCCCCTACCAACACCCTACCCCCCAACCGAGGCCCAAATATAACTACCCCTATACCACAATTACCAGAGACCAACCCCCCCCCTTCCCCCAACCCCCGCCTAACAGAGAAAATGGCCGCCACACAACGCTATACTTACCCAGCCGAACCGTTCGTTCGCGTATGTACTGTTTATTGTTGAAAAAACTTAGAATAAAACAAACCGGATTTTCATTCCCTAGTAAACACATATATATATGTATACAAAACGAGGCCTAGATTAGCACATATTAGGTATTGGATTGCTTGTTTACCATTCACAAACTCATTGGACACACACACACACCACACTAAATATTAAATAATACATACCTTTAAACACACACACACACACACACACACACACACACGTCAGTTTGCCTAAATTCTCCAATATTCATATCATGAAACTGCCTCACTGGACTGCAACCTCATCGAATAAGCTGTTATGAATTTCTATCTGTCAACACAAACTCACAACTTCACACGTCAATCATTGCAAATGTTGATAAATAGACACTAACTAACCTTACTACGAGATATAAATACAAGTGCAAAATTTGATTCAGAAGGCAACTCCAGCGTGGCCTAGTCGGATAGAACATGTTCTTAATCCGGATAGACCTGCGTTTCGAGCCTGTCGGAACGGTTGCAAGTACAGGGCACAGATTTATCTGTGTGTCCCCTCCTGTAGGAGCATCAGTTTCGATAGATTCTCTGGATAGCTGAAGATTGATTGACTGACCCCTTGGAATGTGGGAAGGGTTGAAATCGTGGGGCCCACGGACGGATACCTGGATCCACTGACCTCGGGCAGGTCTTTCAATTCACCTGGATTTCAGGTGGGGAGAAGGGAGGCAATTTAGGGTCGACACAAATAGCTTCCTGGACCCAAAACCCCAAAGACACCCGGACACACAGGACTCAAGACACGCGGAATCAAGACACACACGGACTCAAGACACACACGGAATCAAGACACACGCGGACTCAAGAACACACGCGGAATCAAGACACACACGGACTCAAGACACACGCGGACTCAAGACACACACGGACTAAAGACACACACGGACTCAAGACACACACGGACTCAAGACACACGCGGAATCAAGACACACACGGACTCAAGACACACACGGACTCAAGACACACACGGACTCAAGACACACGCGGACTCAAGACACACACGGAATCAAGACACACATGGACACTGACACGATCCCAAGGTGGAGATAAGGGAGGCAATTTGAGGGGGCACAAATGGCATCCTGGACTCAATACCCAAGGATAATGACACGGACACGGACAAGGATACGGACACTCATAGACTCTAACGGACACGGACACACGGAATCAATACACGTACTCAAGACACACACGGACTCAAGACACACACAGAATCAAGACACACACGGACTCAAGACACTCACAGAATCAAGACACAAACGGACTCAAGATACACACGGACTCAAGACACACACAGAATCAAGACACACATGGACACTGACACGATCCCAAGGTGGAGATAAGGGAGGCAATTTGAGGGGACACAAATGGCATCCTGGACTCAAAACCCGGGGACAATGACATAGACATTGACACGGACACTAACTAACCTAACCTATCCTAACCTAAGACTAACCTAAGACTCTGACGGACACGGGAACATACGGAATCAAGACACACTCAGGAGACACACACGAAATCAAGACACATAAGGAATCAAGGCACAGACGGAATCAAGACAAACACGGAATCAAGAAACACAAGGAATCAAGAAACACATGGAATCAGGACCCACACGGAATCAAGACACACACGGAATCAAGAGACACAAGGAATCAAGACACAAACGGAATCAAGACACACACGGAATCAAGAAACACAAGGAATCAGGGCACACACGGAATCAAGAGACACAAGGAATCAAGGCACAGACGGAATCAAGACACAAACGGAATCAAGACACACACGGAATCAAGAAACACAAGGAATCAAGACACAGACGGAATCAAGACACACACGGAATCAAGACACACGGAATCAAGACACACACGGAATCAAGAAACACACGGAATCAAGACACACTCGGAATCAAGAAACACAAGGAATCAAGGCACAAGACGGAATCAAGACACACAAGGAATCAAGACACTCACGGAATCAAGAAACACAAGGAATCAAGGCACAGACGGAATCAAGACACACACGGAATCAAGAAACACAAGGAATCAAGAAACACAAGGAATCAGGACACACACGGAATCAAGACACACACGGAATCAAGACACACACGGAATCAAGACACACACGGAATCAAGAAACACACGGAATCAAGACACACACGGAATCAAGAAACACAAGGAATCAAGGCACACACGGAATCAAGAAACAGAAGGAATCAAGACACAAACGGAATCAAGACACACACGGAATCAAGAAACACAAGGAATCAAGGCACAGACGGAATCAAGACACACACGGAATCAAGACACACACGGAATCAAGACACACGGAACCAAGACACATTCGGAATCAAGAAACACAAGGAATCAAGGCACAGACGGAATCAAGACACAAGGAATCAAGACACACACGGAATCAAGAAACACAAGGAATCAAGACACACACGGAATCAAGACACACACGGAATCAAGAAACACAAGGAATCAAGACACAAACGGAATCAAGACACACACGGAATCAAGAAACACAAGGAATCAAGACACACACGGAATCAAGAAACACAAGGAACCAAGGCACAGACGGAATCAAGACACACACGGAATCAAGACACACACGGAATCAAGGCACACACGGAGACAAGAAACACAAGGAATCAAGACACACACGGAATCAAGAAACACAAGGAATCAAGGCACAGACGGAATCAATACACACGGAATCAAGACACACACTGAATCAAGAGACACAAGGAATCAAGACACACAAGGAATCAAGGCACACACGGAATCAAGAAACACAAGGAATCAAGACACAACGGATTCAAGACACACGGAATCAAGAAACACAAGGAATCAAGAAACACAAGGAATCAAAACTCAACTCAAGACACATACACGGACAGAGATAAAAAATTTAAACATCTAAGGAATGTGCCGTTTTTTTTTTATCAAAAAAAACAGTTTTAAATTTGTCAACGTGAGAACTGCCAGAAGGTCAATCATCGGCTGTCCAGAGAATCTATCGAACCTGATGCTGCTACAGGAGAGGACAATATGTGCCCTGTAATTGCAACCGTTTCGACAGGCTCAAACGCAGGTCTATCCGGATTAAGAATATGTTCTATCCGACTTGGATAGAACATGTTCAAAGTAACATTTCTAACGTTTAAAGAAGAATGAACCTTTTTTTCAACTTATGCGAGACAAATAATTGAATATGCAGCCCCAGCCTTTTTTCCAACAGAGCTGAGAGTTATGAGTTACATAACTACTGGAAAACTACTTGAGCAATTGATTGATGGTTGAGAGGTGGGACCAAAGATCTGAATATCAAACCTAGCAAACACAACTAGGTGAATACAACTAGGTGAGAACAAACTTACAAAAAGCCACAGTTGTAGATGCAAACTCCATTCATAATTTTAAAAATTGATATGACAGGAAAATAGACCAGGAGTCATTGCTTTAAACAACCGGCGGCTATATTGTCAGCGTTCAAAAACTGATGCTCAGTCCTGCAAGTACAAATAGGTGAGTACACCGAAATATGAAACATGTATGTGTTCCTTCTAGACTAACGATCGGGGATTCCTGGATCGAAACCCGGCCAGGCAGGACTGAAATTATTGGTAGCGTTTCCTATCACCTAATGCCTCTGTTCTCCTAGCAGTAAACAGGTATCCAGGAGTTGTGAGCTTCATGTAGGGTTGCATCCTGGTGAGGGTCAGTCAGGGTCAGTTTAGGTGTTCGATCTTGTGAGGTGGGTGTTGGTTAGGTTAGGTTAGGTTAAGTTTGGTTAGGTTAGGTTAGGTTAGGTTAGGTTAGGTTAAGTTTGGTTAGGTTAGGTTTGGTTAGGTTAGATTAGGTTAGGTTAGGTTAGGTTAAGTTTGGTTAGGTTAGGTTAAGTTTGGTTAGGTTAGGTTAAGTTTGGTTAGGTTAGTTAGGTTAGGTTTGGTTAGGTTTAGGTTAGGTTAGTTAGGTTAGGTTAGGTTAGTTAGGTTAGGTTTGGTTAGGTTAGGTTAGGTTACCTTACCTTGAGGTGCTTCCGGGGCTTAGCGTCCCCGCGGCCCGGTCGTCGACCAGGCTTCCTGGTTGCCGGACTGATCAACCAGGCTGTTGGACGCGGCTGCTCGCAGCCTGACGTATGAGTCACAGCCTGGTTGATCAGGTATCCTTTGGAGGTGCTTATCCAGTTCTCTCTTGAACACTGTGAGGGATCGGCCAGTTATACCTCTTATGTGTAGTGGAAGCGTGTTGAACAGTCTCGGACCTCTGATGTTGATAGAGTTCTCTCTCAGAGTACCAGTTGCACCTCTGTTTTTCAACGGAGGTATTCTGCACATCCTGCCATGTCTTCTGGTCTCATGTGATGTTATTTCTGTGTGCAGGTTTGGGACCAGCCCCTAGGTTAGGTTAAGTTTGGTTAGGCTAGGTTAAGTTTGGTTAGGTTAGGTTAAGTTTGGTTAGGTTAGTTAGGTTAGGTTTGGTTAGGTTTAGGTTAGGTTAGTTAGGTTAGGTTAGGTTAGTTAGGTTAGGTTTGGTTAGGTTAGGTTAAGTTAGGTTAAGTTTGGTTAGGTTAGGTTTGGTTAAGTTAGGTTAGGTTAGGTTTAGGTTAGGTTAGGTTAGGTTAGGTTAGTTAGGTTAGGTTTGGTTAGGTTTAGGTTAGGTTAGTTAAGTTAGGATAGGTTAGGTTAGGTTAGTTAGGTTAGGTTTGGTTAGGTTAGGTTAGGTTAGGTTAGGTTACGTTAGTTAGGTTAGGTTAGATTAGTTAGGTTAGGTTAGTTAGGTTAGGTTAGGTTAGGTTAGGTTAGTTAGGTTAGGTTTGGTTAGGTTAGCTTAGTTAGGTAAGTTAGGTAGATTGGGTTTAGGTGTAGGCTAGGTTAGGTTTAGATTAGGTTAGGTTATATTAGGTTTGGTTTTAGATTGTGGTAGGTTATAGGTTAGGGTAGGGTATAGGCTAGGCTAGGTTAAGTTAGGAAATAGGCCAAGAGTTATTGCTATAAACAACTGACGGCTTAAAGGCAGACTCTAAGATTAATGCTCGATCCTCCTGGCACAAATAGGTGAGTACACATATATGTAACATGAATGATGTGTTCCTTCTCGACTCTCAATAAGGGATTCCAGGGTTCGAATCGCGGTCGGGCAGGGCTGTAATTGTTGGTAGCGTTTCCTATCACCCAATGCACCTGTTCACCTAGCAGTAAATAGGTATCCAGGAGTTAGTGAGCTACTAGCATCCTGGTGAGTGAGGGTTAGTTTAACCTTGTGGGGTGGGTGTTGGAGACCACTTTATAAGCCTAACATGTATATATAGACTGCCTGTCTGCCTGTCCCCCGACTCAAAGAAGTTATATGTATTGACTCAATGAAGCCTAAGTGAACATAATCCAAGGCCTAAGAGTAATCATTCGTGCTTAGAAGAGGATTGTTTAGGTTTTATAAATAGCGGCGGGTGGCATTTATAAGCGATTTGTGCGAGATCAATGGCATCCAAACATTTCCATGTTGGTGCAATAGTCCACTTTTGGTTGGTTTTTTTGACTATAAGAACTATCATTAATGGAGAATTGGCTGGTATGTGTGAGTATCCTCCGCCGCAGTTACCATTATCATCACTCACTCACTCACTCACTCACAAGTTATTGGTTACCACTTGTATACAATAACAACGGCCATACTACCACTTAAAGGACACTGCTTCTCGTCCCATTAGCCAAGTTAAGCAACTTTCAATTTGGTTAGTAATTGGATGGGTAACCTGCCTGGTAACACCAACTGCTAGTGCTGCTGATGGCATTCATATTTGGGCAGTCTCTGTGGATCAGTGGTAAGGCACTCACCTCGCGCTTCGCAAGCGATTTCGCCTGGGTTCATATCCTGGCTGGCAGGGGAAGAGCGGATTGACTAGGCACCAATCCTTAACTTAACGATTATCTTCACGAAGCAGTGAATGGGTACCTGGTTGTTAAACGGTTTGTCGGGTTGTGTTCCAGGGAAAATTAACAATGAGTTTGTGTGTACTCACCTAATTGTACTCACCTTATTGTGCTTGCGGGGGTTGAGCTCTGGCTCTTTGGTCCCGCCTCTCAACCGTCAATCAACAGGAAGTACTAGTTCCTGAGCCTATTGGGCTCTATCATATCTACACTTGAAACTGTGTATGGAGTCAGCCTCCACCACATCACTTCCTAATGCATTCCATTTGTCAACTACTCTGACACTAAAAAGTTCTTTCTAATATCTCTGTGTCTCATTTGGGCACTCAGTTTCCACCTGTGTCCCCTAGTACGTGTGCCCCTTGTGTTAAATAGCCTACCTTCATCTACCTTATCGATTCCCATGAGAATCTTGAATGTGGTGATCATGTCCCCCTTAACTCTCTGTCTTCCAACGAAGTGAGGTTTAATTCCCGTAGTCTCTCCTCGTAGCTCATACCTCTTAGCTCGGGTTCTAGTCTGGTGGCAAACCTTTGAACCTTTTCCAGTTTAGTCTTATGCTTGACTAGATGTGGACTCCATGCTGGAGCTGCATACTTCAGGATTGGTCTGACATATGTGGTATATAATGTTCTCAAAGATTCCTTTCAGTGTGTGTGTATTTTATAAGAAAAGTGACACATAAACATGTGTGTGAATGAATATGTACCCAATTAATAGTGAATGGGCTGCCATGTGTGAGTATTAATGTATACTATGGGCCACACTCACTGAAATATGTTGTCTGTGTGTGTACATACGTGTAATTGGAGTGACTTATCCACGTGAATTTATCTGTGTGTGTATATATCCAATATGAGTGATCCTTGTCATAATTGTGTCAGTTTCTGCAATTTGACTGTCGAGACTGTATGTATGTTTGTAATATATATATATATGTGTGTGTGTGTGTGTGTGTGTGTGTGTGTGTGTGTGTGTGTGTGTGTGTGTGTGTGTGTGTGTGTGTGTGTGTGTGTGTGTGTGTGTGTGTTGTGTGTGTGTGTGTGTGAGAGAGTGTGTGTGTGCGCGCGCGTGCACGAATGTCGCGCTCTGAAATATGTACCTATGATTATTAGAGTATACCATTCGAGAAAAAATGTCTAACTATTTATCGGTCCATTCTCTCTCTGTGCCGGCCTTCCTGCTAAAAACTTGTCCACTCATTATGCTGTTGAATATCTATCTCCAATGGTCATTTACCGTTAATTAATATATTATTAAGCAGATAAGTCCTTTACAAATCTCTTCACCTTTTAGAGCACATATCTTTCTTCTAACATGAATCACTATAACTCATATACTTTCATCAGTTCCAAACACTTTTCTATTCCTTCCTAAACATCTTTCCTTATATAACCTATCTCCACAAATTAATATCTTAATGATTAACTAGCAGCTCCATGCCTCTCCCTCAGGTCCCCCCTCTGCTGCTCCCTGGGCCCCCACCCCCCTACCAACACCCTACCCCCCAACGAGGCCAAATATAACTACCCCTATACCAAAATTACCAGAGACCAACCCCCCTTCCCCAACCCCCGCCTAACAGAGAAAATGGCCGCCACAACGCTATACTTACCCAGCCGAACCGTTCGTTCGCGTATGTACTATTTATTGTTGAAAAAACTTAGAATAAAACAAACCGGATTTTCATTCCCTAGTAAACACATATATATATGTATACAAAACGAGGCCTAGATTAGCACATATTAGGTATTGGATTGCTTGTTTACCATTCACAAACTCATTTGGACACACACACACACCACACTAAATATTAAATAATACATACCTTTAAACACACACACACACACACACACACACACACACACACACACACACACACACACACACACACACACACACACACACACACACACACACACACACACACACACACACACACGTCAGTTTGCCTAAATTCTCCAATATTCATTCATGAAACTGCCTCACTGGACTGCAACCTCATCGAATAAGGTGTTATGAATTTCTTTCTGTCAACACAAACTCACAACTTCACACGTCAATCATTGCAAATGTTGATAAATAGACACTAACTAACCTTACTACGAGATATAAATAACAAGTGCAAAATTTGATTCAGAAGGCAACTCCAGCGTGGCCTAGTCGGATAGAACATGTTCTTAATCCGGATAGACCTGCGTTCGAGCCTGTCGGAACGGTTGCAAGTACAGGGCACAGATTTATCTGTGTGTCCCCTCCTGTAGGAGCATCAGTTTCGATAGATTCTCTGGATAGCTGAAGATTGATTGACTGACCCCTTGGAATGTGGGGAAGGGTTGAAATCCGGGGGCCCACGGACGGATACCTGGATCCACTGACCTCGGGCAGGTCTTTCAATTCACCTGGATTTCAGGTGGGGAGAAGGGAGGCAATTTGGGTCGACACAAATAGCTTCCTGGACCCAAAACCCCAAAGACACCCGGACACACAGGACTCAAGACACACGCGGAATCAAGACACACACGGACTCAAGACACACGCAGACTCAAGACACACACGGACTCAAGACACACGCGGACTCAAGACACACACGGAATCAAGACACACGCGGACTCAAGACACACGCGGAATCAAGACACACACGGACTCAAGACACACGCGGACTCAAGACACACACGGACTAAAGACACACACGGACTCAAGACACACACGGACTCAAGACACACGCGGAATCAAGACACACACGGACTCAAGACACACACGGACTCAAGACACACGCGGACTCAAGACACACACGGAATCAAGACACACACGGAATCAAGACACACATGGACACTGACACGATCCCAAGGTGGAGATAAGGGAGGCAATTTGAGGGGACACAAATGGCATCCTGGTCTCTATACCCCAGGGATAATGACACGGACACGGACACGGATACGGACACTCATAGACTCTAACGGACACGGACACACGGAATCAATACACGTACTCAAGACACACACGGACTCAAGACACACACAGAATCAAGACACACACGGACTCAAGACACTCACAGAATCAAGACACAAACCGACTCTTTTAGTGGCTTTAGGCATTGTATGTACTAGCTCTATCTATATATCAATCCATTAATGTAACATCACTTGTATGTATATACCCTTACCTGAATAAACATCTGAATCTGAATCTGAATCTGACTCAAGATACACACGGACTCAAGACACACACAGAATCAAGACACACATGGACACTGACACGATCCCAAGGTGGAGATAAGGGAGGCAATTTGAGGGGACACAAATGGCATCCTGGACTCAAAACCCCAGGGACAATGACATAGACATTGACACGGACACTAACTAACCTAACCTAACCTAACCTAACCTAAGACTAACCTAAGATTCTGACGGACACGGGAACATACGGAATCAAGACACACGCGGAAAGAAGACACACTCAGGAGACACACACGAAATCAAGACACATAAGGAATCAAGGCACAGACGGAATCAAGACAAACACAGAATCAAGAAACACAAGGAATCAAGAAACACAAGGAATCAGGACCCACACGGAATCAAGACACACACGGAATCAAGACACACACGGAATCAAGACACACAAGGAATCAAGAAACACAAGAAATCAAGGCACACACGGAATCAAGAGACACAAGGAATCAAGACACAAACGGAATCAAGACACACACGGAATCAAGAAACACAAGGAATCAAGGCACACACGGAATCAAGAGACACAAGGAATCAAGACACAAACGGAATCAAGACACACACGGAATCAAGAAACACAAGGAATCAAGGCACAGACGGAATCAAGACACACACGGAATCAAGACACACACGGAATCAAGACACACACGGAATCAAGAAACACACGGAATCAAGACACACTCGGAATCAAGAAACACAAGGAATCAAGGCACAGACGTAATCAAGACACACAAGGAATCAAGACACTCACGGAATCAAGAAACACAAGGAATCAAGGCACAGACGGAATCAAGAAACACAAGGAATCAGGACACACACGGAATCAAGACACACACGGAATCAAGACACACACGGAATCTAGACACACACGGAATCAAGAAACACACGGAATCAAGACACACACGGAATCAAGAAACACAAGGAATCAAGGCACACACGGAATCAAGAAACACAAGGAATCAAGACACAAACGGAATCAAGACACACACTGAATCAAGAAACACAAGGAATCAAGGCACAGACGGAATCAAGACACACACGGAATCAAGACACACACGGAATCAAGACACACACGGAACCAAGACACATTCGGAATCAAGAAACACAAGGAATCAAGGCACAGACGGAATCAAGACACACAAGGAATCAAGACACACACGGAATCAAGAAACACAAGGAATCAAGGCACAGACGGAATCAAGACACACACGGAATCAAGAAACACAAGGAATCAAGACACAAACGGAATCAAGACACACACAGAATCAAGAAACACAAGGAATCAAGACACAAACGGAATCAAGACACACACGGAATCAAGAAACACAAGGAATCAAGACACACACGGAATCAAGAAACACAAGAAACCAAGGCACAGACGGAATCAAGACACACACGGAATCAAGACACACACGGAATCAAGACACACACGGAATCAAGAAACACAAGGAATCAAGACACACACGGAATCAAGAAACACAAGGAATCAAGGCACAGACGGAATCAAGACACACACGGAATCAAGACACACACTGAATCAAGAAACACAAGGAATCAAGACACACAAGGAATCAAGGCACACACGGAATCAAGAAACACAAGGAATCAAGACACAAACGGATTCAAGACACACACGGAATCAAGAAACACAAGGAATCAAGAAACACAAGGAATCAAGAAACACAAGGAATCAAAACTCAACTCAAGACACATACACGGACAGAGATAAAAAATTTAAACATCTAAGGAATGTGCCGTTTTTTTTTATCAAAAAAACAGTTTTAAATTTGTCAACGTGAGAACAGCCAGAAGGTCAATTATCGGCTGTCCAGAGAATCTATCGAACCTGATGCTGCTACAGGAGAGGACAATATGTGCCCTGTAATTGCAACCGTTTCGACAGGCTCGAACGCAGGTCTATCCGGATTAAGAATATGTTCTATCCGACTTAGATAGAACATGTTCAAAGTAACATTTCTAACGTGTAAAGAAGAATGAACCTTTTTTTCAACCTATGCGAGACAAATAATTGAATATGCAGCCCCAGCCTTTTTTCCAACAGAGCTGAGAGTTATGAGTTACATAACTACTGGAAAACTACTTGAGCAATTGATTGATGGTTGAGAGGTGGGACCAAAGATCTGAATATCAAACCTAGCAAACACAACTAGGTGAATACAACTAGGTGAGAACAAACTTACAAAAAGCCACAGTTGTAGATGCAAACTCCATTCATAATTTTAAAAGTTGATATGACAGGAAAATAGACCAGGAGTCATTGCTTTAAACAACCGGCGGCTATATTGTCAGCGTTCAAAAACTGATGCTCAGTCCTGCAAGTACAAATAGGTGAGTACACAGAAATATGAAACATGTATGTGTTCCTTCTAGACTAACGATCGGGATTCCTGGATCGAAACCCGGCCAGGCAGGACTGAAATTATTGGTAGCGTTTCCTATCACCTAATGCCTCTGTTCTCCTAGCAGTAAACAGGTATCCAGGAGTTGTGAGCTTCATGTAGGGTTGCATCCTGGTGAGGGTCAGTCAG
Source organism: Procambarus clarkii (assembly GCF_040958095.1). NCBI lineage: Eukaryota > Metazoa > Arthropoda > Malacostraca > Decapoda > Cambaridae > Procambarus > Procambarus clarkii. Next base: position 140,316 of record NW_027189174.1, read on the forward strand.
GGTCAGTTTAGGTGTTCGATCTTGTGAGGTGGGTGTTGGTTAGGTTAGGTTAGGTTAAGTTTGGTTAGGTTAGGTTAGGTTAGGTTAGGTTAAGTTTGGTTAGGTTAGGTTTGGTTAGGTTAGATTAGGTTAGGTTAGGTTAGGTTAAGTTTGGTTAGGTTAGGTTAAGTTTGGTTAGGTTAGGTTAAGTTTGGTTAGGTTAGTTAGGTTAGGTTTGGTTAGGTTTAGGTTAGGTTAGTTAGGTTAGGTTAGGTTAGTTAGGTTAGGTTTGGTTAGGTTAGGTTAGGTTACCTTACCTTGAGGTGCTTCCGGGGCTTAGCGTCCCCGCGGCCCGGTCGTCGACCAGGCATCCTGGTTGCCGGACTGATCAACCAGGCTGTTGGACGCGGCTGCTCGCAGCCTGACGTATGAGTCACAGCCTGGTTGATCAGGTATCCTTTGGAGGTGCTTATCCAGTTCTCTCTTGAACACTGTGAGGGGTCGGCCAGTTATGCCCCTTATGTGTAGTGGAAGCGTGTTGAACATTCTCGGACCTCTGATGTTGATAGAGTTCTCTCTCAGAGTACCAGTTGCACCTCTGTTTTTCAACGGGGGTATTCTGCACATCCTGCCATGTCTTCTGGTCTCATGTGATGTTATTTCTGTGTGCAGGTTTGGGACCAGCCCCTAGGTTAGGTTAAGTTTGGTTAGGCTAGGTTAAGTTTGGTTAGGTTAGGTTAAGTTTGGTTAGGTTAGTTAGGTTAGGTTTGGTTAGGTTTAGGTTAGGTTAGTTAGGTTAGGTTAGGTTAGTTAGGTTAGGTTTGGTTAGGTTAGGTTAGGTTAGGTTAGGTTAAGTTTGGTTAGGTTAGGTTTGGTTAAGTTAGGTTAGGTTAGGTTTAGGTTAGGTTAGGTTAGGTTAGGTTAGTTAGGTTAGGTTTGGTTAGGTTTAGGTTAGGTTAGTTAAGTTAGGATAGGTTAGGTTAGGTTAGGTTAGTTAGGTTAGGTTTGGTTAGGTTAGGTTAGGTTAGGTTAGGTTACGTTAGTTAGGTTAGGTTAGATTAGTTAGGTTAGGTTAGTTAGGTTAGGTTAGGTTAGGTTAGTTAGGTTAGGTTAGTTAGGTTAGGTTTGGTTAGGTTAGCTTAGTTAGGTAAGTTAGGTATATTGGGTTTAGGTGTAGGCTAGGTTAGGTTTAGATTAGGTTAGGTTATATTAGGTTTGGTTTTAGATTGTGGTAGGTTATAGGTTAGGGTAGGGTATAGGTTAGGCTAGGTTAAGTTAGGAAATAGGCCAAGAGTTATTGCTATAACAACTGACGGCTTAAAGGCAGACTCTAAGATTAATGCTCGATCCTCCTGGCACAAATAGGTGAGTACACATATATGTAACATGAATGATGTGTTCCTTCTCGACTCTCAATAAGGGATTCCAGGGTTCGAATCGCGGTCGGGCAGGGCTGTAATTGTTGGTAGCGTTTCCTATCACCCAATGCACCTGTTCACCTAGCAGTAAATAGGTATCCAGGAGTTAGTGAGCTACTAGCATCCTGGTGAGTGAGGGTTAGTTTAACCTTGTGGGGTGGGTGTTGGAGACCACTTTATAAGCCTAACATGTATATATAGACTGCCTGTCTGCCTGTCCCCCGACTCAAAGAAGTTATATGTATTGACTCAATGAAGCCTAAGTGAACATAATCCAAGGCCTAAGAGTAATCATTCGTGCTTAGAAGAGGATTGTTTAGGTTTTATAAATAGCGGCGGGTGGCATTTATAAGCGATTTGTGCGAGATCAATGGCATCCAAACATTCCCATGTTGGTGCAATAGTCCACTTTTGGTTGGTTTGTTTGACTATAAGAACTATCATTAATGGAGAATTGGCTGGTATGTGTGAGTATCCTCCGCCGCAGTTACCATTATCATCACTCACTCACTCACTCACTCACAAGTTATTGGTTACCACTTGTATACAATAACAACGGCCATACTACCACTTAAAGGACACTGCTTCTCGTCCCATTAGCCAAGTTAAGCAACTTTCAATTTGGTTAGTAATTGGATGGGTAACCTGCCTGGTAACACCAACTGCTAGTGCTGCTGATGGCATTCATATTTGGGCAGTCTCTGTGGATCAGTGGTAAGGCACTCACCTCGCGCTTCGCAAGCGATTTCGCCTGGGTTCATATCCTGGCTGGCAGGGGAAGAGCGGATTGACTAGGCACCAATCCTTAACTTAACGATTATCTTCACGAAGCAGTGAATGGGTACCTGGTTGTTAAACGGTTTGTCGGGTTGTGTTCCAGGGAAAATTAACAATGAGTTTGTGTGTACTCACCTAATTGTACTCACCTTATTGTGCTTGCGGGGGTTGAGCTCTGGCTCTTTGGTCCCGCCTCTCAACCGTCAATCAACAGGAGTACTAGTTCCTGAGCCTATTGGGCTCTATCATATCTACACTTGAAACTGTGTATGGAGTCAGCCTCCACCACATCACTTCCTAATGCATTCCATTTGTCAACTACTCTGACACTAAAAAAGTTCTTTCTAATATCTCTGTGTCTCATTTGGGCACTCAGTTTCCACCTGTGTCCCCTAGTACGTGTGCCCCTTGTGTTAAATAGCCTACCTTCATCTACCTTATCGATTCCCATGAGAATCTTGAATGTGGTGATCATGTCCCCCTTAACTCTTCTGTCTTCCAACGAAGTGAGGTTTAATTCCCGTAGTCTCTCCTCGTAGCTCATACCTCTTAGCTCGGGTTCTAGTCTGGTGGCAAACCTTTGAACCTTTTCCAGTTTAGTCTTATGCTTGACTAGATGTGGACTCCATGCTGGAGCTGCATACTTCAGGATTGGTCTGACATATGTGGTATATAATGTTCTCAAAGATTCCTTTCAGTGTGTGTGTATTTTATAAGAAAGTGACACATAAACATGTGTGTGAATGAATATGTACACCAATTAATAGTGAATGGGCTGCCATGTGTGAGTATTAATGTATACTATGGGCCACACTCACTGAAATATGTTGTCTGTGTGTGTACATACGTGTAATTGGAGTGACTTATCCACGTGAATTTATCTGTGTGTGTATATATCCAATATGAGTGATCCTTGTCATAATTGTGTCAGTTTCTGCAATTTGACTGTCGAGACTGTATGTATGTTTGTATATATATATATATGTGTGTGTGTGTGTGTGTGTGTGTGTGTGTGTGTGTGTGTGTGTGTGTGTGTGTGTGTGTGTGTGTGTGTGTGTGTGTGTGTGTGTGTGTGTGTGTGTGTGTGTGTGTGTGTGTGTGAGAGAGTGTGTGTGTGCGCGCGCGTGCACGAATGTCGCGCTCTGAAATATGTACCTATGATTATTAGAGTATACCATTCGAGAAAAAATGTCTAACTATTTATCGGTCCATTCTCTCTCTGTGCCGGCCTTCCTGCTAAAACTTGTCCACTCATTATGCTGTTGAATATCTATCTCCAATGGTCATTTACCGTTAATTAATATATTATTAAGCAGATAAAGTCCTTTACAAATCTCTTCACCTTTTAAAGCACATATCTTTCTTCTAACATGAATCACTATAACTCATATACTTTCATCAGTTCCAAACACTTTTCTTATTCCTTCCTAAACATCTTTCCTTATATAACCTATCTCCACAAATTAATATCTTAATGATTAACTAGCAACTCCATGCCTCTCCCTCAGGTCCCCCCTCTGCTGCTCCCTGGGCCCCCACCCCCCTACCAACACCCTACCCCCCAACCGAGGCCCAAATATAACTACCCCTATACCACAATTACCAGAGACCAACCCACCCCTTCCCCCAACCCCCGCCTAACAGAGAAAATGGCCGCCACAACGCTATACTTACCCAGCCGAACCGTTCGTTCGCGTATGTACTATTTATTGTTGAAAAAACTTAGAATAAAACAAACCGGATTTTCATTCCCTAGTAAACACATATATATATGTATACAAAACGAGGCCTAGATTAGCACATATTAGGTATTGGATTGCTTGTTTACCATTCACAAACTCATTTGGACACACACACACACCACACTAATATTAAATAATACATACCTTTAAACACACACACACACACACACACACACACACACACACACACACACACACACACACACACACACACACACACACACACACACACACACACGTCAGTTTGCCTAAATTCTCCAATATTCATTCATGAAACTGCCTCACTGGACTGCAACCTCATCGAATAAGCTGTTATGAATTTCTATCTGTCAACACAAACTCACAACTTCACACGTCAATCATTGCAAATGTTGATAAATAGACACTAACTAACCTTACTACGAGATATAAATACAAGTGCAAAATTTGATTCAGAAGGCAACTCCAGCGTGGCCTAGTCGGATAGAACATGTTCTTAATCCGGATAGACCTGCGTTCGAGCCTGTCGGAACGGTTGCAAGTACAGGGCACAGATTTATCTGTGTGTCCCCTCCTGTAGGAGCATCAGTTTCGATAGATTCTCTGGATAGCTGAAGATTGATTGACTGACCCCTTGGAATGTGGGGAAGGGTTGAAATCCGGGGGCCCACGGACGGATACCTGGATCCACTGACCTCGGGCAGGTCTTTCAATTCACCTGGATTTCAGGTGGGGAGAAGGGAGGCAATTTGGGTCGACACAAATAGCTTCCTGGACCCAAAACCCCAAAGACACCCGGACACACAGGACTCAAGACACACGCGGAATCAAGACACACACGGACTCAAGACACACGCAGACTCAAGACACACACGGACTCAAGACACACGCGGACTCAAGACACACACGGAATCAAGACACACGCGGACTCAAGACACACGCGGAATCAAGACACACACGGACTCAAGACACACGCGGACTCAAGACACACACGGACTAAAGACACACACGGACTCAAGACACACACGGACTCAAGACACACGCGGAATCAAGACACACACGGACTCAAGACACACACGGACTCAAGACACACACGGACTCAAGACACACGCGGACTCAAGACACACACGGAATCAAGACACACATGGACACTAACACGATCCCAAGGTGGAGATAAGGGAGGCAATTTGAGGGGACACAAATGGCATCCTGGACTCAATACCCCAGGGATAATGACACGGACACGGACACGGATACGGACACTCATAGACTCTAACGGACACGGACACACGGAATCAACACACGTACTCAAGACACCCACGGACTCAAGACACACAGAATCAAGACACACACGGACTCAAGACACTCACAGAATCAAGACACAAACGGACTCAAGATACACACGGACTCAAGACACACACAGAATCAAGACACACATGGACACTGACACGATCCCAAGGTGGAGATAAGGGAGGCAATTTGAGGGGACACAAATGGCATCCTGGACTCAAAACCCCGGGGACAATGACATAGACATTGACACGGACACTAACTAACCTAACCTAACCTAACCTAAGACTAACCTAAGACTCTGACGGACACGGGAACATACGGAATCAAGACACACGCGGAAACAAGACACACTCAGGAGACACACACGAAATCAAGACACATAAGGAATCAAGGCACAGACGGAATCAAGACACACACGGAATCAAGAAACACAAGGAATCAAGAAACACAAGGAATCAGGGCACACACGGAATCAAGAACCACAAGGAATCAAGACACAAACGGAATCAAGACACACACGGAATCAAGAAACACAAGGAATCAAGGCACAGACGGAATCAAGACACACACGGAATCAAGACACACACGGAATCAAGAAACACAAGGAATCAAGGCACAGACGGAATCAAGACACACACGGAATCAAGAAACACAAGGAATCAAGACACACACGGAATCAAGAAACACAAGGAATCAAGACACAAACGGAATCAAGACACACACGGAATCAAGAGACACAAGGAATCAAGACACACACGGAATCAAGAATCACAAGGAACCAAGGCACAGACGGAATCAAGACACACACGGAATCAAGACACACACGGAATCAAGACACACACGGAATCAAGAAACACAAGGAATCAAGACACACACGGAATCAAGAAACACAAGGAATCAAGGCACAGACGGAATCAAGACACACACGGAATCAAGACACACACTGAATCAAGAAACACAAGGAATCAAGACACACAAGGAATCAAGGCACACACGGAATCAAGAAACACAAGGAATCAAGACACAAACGGATTCAAGACACACACGGAATCAAGAAACACAAGGAATCAAGAAACACAAGGAATCAAGAAACACAAGGAATCAAAACTCAACTCAAGACACATACACGGACAGAGATAAAAAATTTAAACATCTAAGGAATGTGCCGTTTTTTTTATCAAAAAAACAGTTTTAAATTTGTCAACGTGAGAACTGCCAGAAGGTCAATCATCGGCTGTCCAGAGAATCTATCGTACCTGATGCTGCTGCAGGAGAGGACAATATGTGCCCTGTAATTGCAACCGTTTCGACAGGCTCGAACGCAGGTCTATCCGGATTAAGAATATGTTCTATCCGACTTGGATAGAACATGTTCAAAGTAACATTTCTAACGTGTAAAGAAGAATGAACCTTTTTTTCAACTTATGCGAGACAAATAATTGAATATGCAGCCCCAGCCTTTTTTCCAACAGAGCTGAGAGTTATGAGTTACATAACTACTGGAAAACTACTTGAGCAATTGATTGATGGTTGAGAGGTGGGACCAAAGATCTGAATATCAAACCTAGCAAACACAACTAGGTGAATACAACTAGGTGAGAACAAACTTACAAAAAGCCACAGTTGTAGATGCAAACTCCATTCATAATTTTAAAAGTTGATATGACAGGAAAATAGACCAGGAGTCATTGCTTTAAACAACCGGCGGCTATATTGTCAGCGTTCAAAAACTGATGCTCAGTCCTGCAAGTACAAATAGGTGAGTACACAGAAATATGAAACATGTATGTGTTCCTTCTAGACTAACGATCGGGGATTCCTGGATCGAAACCCGGCCAGGCAGGACTGAAATTATTGGTAGCGTTTCCTATCACCTAATGCCTCTGTTCTCCTAGCAGTAAACAGGTATCCAGGAGTTGTGAGCTTCATGTAGGGTTGCATCCTGGTGAGGGTCAGTCAGGGTCAGTTTAGGTGTTCGATCTTGTGAGGTGGGTGTTGGTTAGGTTAGGTTAGGTTAAGTTTGGTTAGGTTAGGTTAGGTTAGGTTAGGTTAAGTTTGGTTAGGTTAGGTTTGGTTAGGTTAGATTAGGTTAGGTTAGGTTAGGTTAAGTTTGGTTAGGTTAAGTTTGGTTAGGTTAGGTTAAGTTTGGTTAGGTTAGTTAGGTTAGGTTTGGTTAGGTTTAGGTTAGGTTAGTTAGGTTAGGTTAGGTTAGTTAGGTTAGGTTTGGTTAGGTTAGGTTAGGTTACCTTACCTTGAGGTGCTTCCGGGGCTTAGCGTCCCCGCGGCCCGGTCGTCGACCAGGCTTCCTGGTTGCCGGACTGATCAACCAGGCTGTTGGACGCGGCTGCTCGCAGCCTGACGTATGAGTCACAGCCTGGTTGATCAGGTATCCTTTGGAGGTGCTTATCCAGTTCTCTCTTGAACACTGTGAGGGGTCGGCCAGTTATGCCCCTTATGTGTAGTGGAAGCGTGTTGAACAGTCTCGGACCTCTGATGTTGATAGAGTTCTCTCTCAGAGTACCAGTTGCACCTCTGTTTTTCAACGGGGGTATTCTGCACATCCTGCCATGTCTTCTGGTCTCATGTGATGTTATTTCTGTGTGCAGGTTTGGGACCAGCCCCTAGGTTAGGTTAAGTTTGGTTAGGCTAGGTTAAGTTTGGTTAGGTTAGGTTAAGTTTGGTTAGGTTAGTTAGGTTAGGTTTGGTTAGGTTTAGGTTAGGTTAGTTAGGTTAGGTTAGCTTAGTTAGGTTAGGTATGGTTAGGTTAGGTTAAGTTAGGTTAAGTTTGGTTAGGTTAGGTTTGGTTAAGTTAGGTTAGGTTAGGTTTAGGTTAGGTTAGGTTAGGTTAGGTTAGTTAGGTTAGGTTTGGTTAGGTTTAGGTTAGGTTAGTTAAGTTAGGATAGGTTAGGTTAGGTTAGGTTAGTTAGGTTAGGTTTGGTTAGGTTAGGTTAGGTTAGGTTAGGTTACGTTAGTTAGGTTAGGTTAGATTAGTTAGGTTAGGTTAGTTAGGTTAGGTTAGGATACATTAGTTAGGTTAGGTTAGTTAGGTTAGGTTTGGTTAGGTTAGCTTAGTTAGGTAAGTTAGGTAGATTGGGTTTAGGTGTAGGCTAGGTTAGGTTTAGATTAGGTTAGGTTATATTAGGTTTGGTTTTAGATTGTGGTAGGTTATAGGTTAGGGTAGGGTATAGGTTAGGCTAGGTTAAGTTAGGAAATAGGCCAAGAGTTATTGCTATAAACAACTGACGGCTTAAAGGCAGACTCTAAGATTAATGCTCGATCCTCCTGGCACAAATAGGTGAGTACACATATATGTAACATGAATGATGTGTTCCTTCTCGACTCTCAATAAGGGATTCCAGGGTTCGAATCGCGGTCGGGCAGGGCTGTAATTGTTGGTAGCGTTTCCTATCACCCAATGCACCTGTTCACCTAGCAGTAAATAGGTATCCAGGAGTTAGTGAGCTACTAGCATCCTGGTGAGTGAGGGTTAGTTTAACCTTGTGGGGTGGGTGTTGGAGACCACTTTATAAGCCTAACATGTATATATAGACTGCCTGTCTGCCTGTCCCCCTACTCAAAGAAGTTATATATATTGACTCAATGAAGCCTAAGTGAACATAATCCAAGGCCTAAGAGTAATCATTCGTGCTTAGAAGAGGATTGTTTAGGTTTTATAAATAGCGGCGGGTGGCATTTATAAGCGATTTGTGCGAGATCAATGGCATCCAAACATTTCCATGTTGGTGCAATAGTCCACTTTTGGTTGGTTTGTTTGACTATAAGAACTATCATTAATGGAGAATTGGCTGGTATGTGTGAGTATCCTCCGCCGCTGTTACCATTATCATCACTCACTCACTCACTCACAAGTTATTGGTTACCACTTGTATACAATAACAACGGCCATACTACCACTTAAAGGACACTGCTTCTCGTCCCATTAGCCAAGTTAAGCAACTTTCAACTTGGTTAGTAATTGGATGGGTAACCTGCCTGGTAACACCAACTGCTAGTGCTGCTGATGGCATTCATATTTGGGCAGTCCCTGTGGATCAGTGGTAAGGCACTCACCTCGCGCTTCGCAAGCGATTTCGCCTGGGTTCATATCCTGGCTGGCAGGGGAAGAGCGGATTGACTAGGCACCAATCCTTAACTTAACGATTATCTTCACGAAGCAGTGAATGGGTACCTGGTTGTTAAACGGTTTGTCGGGTTGTGTTCCAGGGAAAATTAACAATGAGTTTGTGTGTACTCACCTAATTGTACTCACCTTATTGTGCTTGCGGGGGTTGAGCTCTGGCTCTTTGGTCCCGCCTCTCAACCGTCAATCAACAGGAGTACTAGTTCCTGAGCCTATTGGGCTCTATCATATCTACACTTGAAACTGTGTATGGAGTCAGCCTCCACCACATCACTTCCTAATGCATTCCATTTGTCAACTACTCTGACACTAAAAAAGTTCTTTCTAATATCTCTGTGTCTCATTTGGGCACTCAGTTTCCACCTGTGTCCCCTAGTACGTGTGCCCCTTGTGTTAAATAGCCTACCTTCATCTACCTTATCGATTCCCATGAGAATCTTGAATGTGGTGATCATGTCCCCCTTAACTCTTCTGTCTTCCAACGAAGTGAGGTTTAATTCCCGTAGTCTCTCCTCGTAGCTCATACCTCTTAGCTCGGGTTCTAGTCTGGTGGCAAACCTTTGAACCTTTTCCAGTTTAGTCTTATGCTTGACTAGATGTGGACTCCATGCTGGAGCTGCATACTTCAGGATTGGTCTGACATATGTGGTATATAATGTTCTCAAAGATTCCTTTCAGTGTGTGTGTATTTTATAAGAAAGTGACACATAAACATGTGTGTGAATGAATATGTACACCAATTAATAGTGAATGGCCTGCCATGTGTGAGTATTAATGTATACTATGGGCCACACTCACTGAAATATGTTGTCTGTGTGTGTACATACGTGTAATTGGAGTGACTTATCCACGTGAATTTATCTGTGTGTGTATATATCCAATATGAGTGATCCTTGTCATAATTGTGTCAGTTTCTGCAATTTGACTGTCGAGACTGTATGTATGTTTGTATATATATATATGTGTGTGTGTGTGTGTGTGTGTGTGTGTGTGTGTGTGTGTGTGTGTGTGTGTGTGTGTGTGTGTGTGTGTGTGTGTGTGTGTGTGTGTGTGTGTGTGTGTGTGTGAGTGTGTGTGTATATGTGTGTGTGCGCGCGCGCGCGCACGAATGTCGCGCTCTGAAATATATACCTATGATTATTAGAGTATACCATTCGAGAAAAAAATGTCTAACTATTTATCGGTCCATTCTCTCTCTGTGCCGGCCTTCCTGCTAAAACTTGTCCACTCATTATGCTGTTGAATATCTATCTCCAATGGTCATTTACCGTTAATTAATATATTATTAAGCAGATAAAGTCCTTTACAAATCTCTTCACCTTTTAAAGCTCATATCTTTCTTCTAACATGAATCACTATAAGTCATATACTTTCATCAGTTCCAAACACTTTTCTTATTCCTTCCTAAACATCTTTCCTTATATAACCTATATCCACAAATTAATATCTTAATGATTAACTAGCAACTCCATGCCTCTCCCCCCTCTGCTGCTCCCTGGGCCCCCACCCCCCTACCAACACCCTACCCCCCAACCGAGGCCCAAATATAACTACCCCTATACCACAATTACCAGAGACCAACCCCCCCCCTTCCCCCAACCCCCGCCTAACAGAGAAAATGGCCGCCACAACGCTATACTTACCCAGCCGAACCGTTCGTTCGCGTATGTACTGTTTATTGTTGAAAAAACTTAGAATAAAACAAACCGGATTTTCATTCCCTAGTAAACACATATATATATGTATACAAAACGAGGCCTAGATTAGCACATATTAGGTATTGGATTGCTTGTTTACCATTCACAAACTCATTTGGACACACACACACACCACACTAAATATTAAATAATACATACCTTTAAACACACACACACACACACACACACACACACACGTCAGTTTGCCTAAATTCTCCAATATTCATTCATGAAACTGCCTCACTGGACTGCAACCTCATCGAATAAGCTGTTATGAATTTCTATCTGTCAACACAAACTCACAACTTCACACGTCAATCATTGCAAATGTTGATAAATAGACACTAACTAACCTTACTACGAGATATAAATACAAGTGCAAAATTTGATTCAGAAGGCAACTCCAGCGTGGCCTAGTCGGATAGAACATGTTCTTAATCCGGATAGACCTGCGTTCGAGCCTGTCGGAACGGTTGCAAGTACAGGGCACAGATTTATCTGTGTGTCCCCTCCTGTAGGAGCATCAGTTTCGATAGATTCTCTGGATAGCTGAAGATTGATTGACTGACCCCTTGGAATGTGGGGAAGGGTTGAAATCGTGGGGCCCACGGACGGATACCTGGATCCACTGACCTCGGGCAGGTCTTTCAATTCACCTGGATTTCAGGTGGGGAGAAGGGAGGCAATTTGGGTCGACACAAATAGCTTCCTGGACCCAAAACCCCAAAGACACCCGGACACACAGGACTCAAGACACGCGGAATCAAGACACACACGGACTCAAGACACACACGGAATCAAGACACACGCGGACTCAAGACACACGCGGAATCAAGACACACACGGACTCAAGACACACGCGGACTCAAGACACACACGGACTAAAGACACACACGGACTCAAGACACACACGGACTCAAGACACACGCGGAATCAAGACACACACGGACTCAAGACACACACGGACTCAAGACACACACGGACTCAAGACACACGCGGACTCAAGACACACACGGAATCAAGACACACATGGACACTGACACGATCCCAAGGTGGAGATAAGGGAGGCAATTTGAGGGGGCACAAATGGCATCCTGGACTCAATACCCCAAGGATAATGACACGGACACGGACAAGGATACGGACACTCATAGACTCTAACGGACACGGACACACGGAATCAATACACGTACTCAAGACACACACGGACTCAAGACACACACAGAATCAAGACACACACGGACTCAAGACACTCACAGAATCAAGACACAAACGGACTCAAGATACACACGGACTCAAGACACACACAGAATCAAGACACACATGGACACTGACACGATCCCAAGGTGGAGATAAGGGAGGCAATTTGAGGGGACACAAATGGCATCCTGGACTCAAAACCCCGGGGACAATGACATAGACATTGACACGGACACTAACTAACCTAACCTATCCTAACCTAAGACTAACCTAAGACTCTGACGGACACGGGAACATACGGAATCAAGACACACTCAGGAGACACACACGAAATCAAGACACATAAGGAATCAAGGCACAGACGGAATCAAGACAAACACGGAATCAAGAAACACAAGGAATCAAGAAACACATGGAATCAGGACCCACACGGAATCAAGACACACACGGAATCAAGAGACACAAGGAATCAAGACACAAACGGAATCAAGACACACACGGAATCAAGAAACACAAGGAATCAGGGCACACACGGAATCAAGAGACACAAGGAATCAAGGCACAGACGGAATCAAGACACAAACGGAATCAAGACACACACGGAATCAAGAAACACAAGGAATCAAGACACAGACGGAATCAAGACACACACGGAATCAAGACACACGGAATCAAGACACACACGGAATCAAGAAACACACGGAATCAAGACACACTCGGAATCAAGAAACACAAGGAATCAAGGCACAGACGGAATCAAGACACACAAGGAATCAAGACACTCACGGAATCAAGAAACACAAGGAATCAAGGCACAGACGGAATCAAGACACACACGGAATCAAGAAACACAAGGAATCAAGAAACACAAGGAATCAGGACACACACGGAATCAAGACACACACGGAATCAAGACACACACGGAATCAAGACACACACGGAATCAAGAAACACACGGAATCAAGACACACACGGAATCAAGAAACACAAGGAATCAAGGCACACACGGAATCAAGAAACAGAAGGAATCAAGACACAAACGGAATCAAGACACACACGGAATCAAGAAACACAAGGAATCAAGGCACAGACGGAATCAAGACACACACGGAATCAAGACACACACGGAATCAAGACACACGGAACCAAGACACATTCGGAATCAAGAAACACAAGGAATCAAGGCACAGACGGAATCAAGACACACAAGGAATCAAGACACACACGGAATCAAGAAACACAAGGAATCAAGACACAAACGGAATCAAGACACACACGGAATCAAGAAACACAAGGAATCAAGACACAAACGGAATCAAGACACACACGGAATCAAGAAACACAAGGAATCAAGACACACACGGAATCAAGAAACACAAGGAACCAAGGCACAGACGGAATCAAGACACACACGGAATCAAGACACACACGGAATCAAGGCACACACGGAGACAAGAAACACAAGGAATCAAGACACACACGGAATCAAGAAACACAAGGAATCAAGGCACAGACGGAATCAATACACACGGAATCAAGACACACACTGAATCAAGAGACACAAGGAATCAAGACACACAAGGAATCAAGGCACACACGGAATCAAGAAACACAAGGAATCAAGACACAAACGGATTCAAGACACACGGAATCAAGAAACACAAGGAATCAAGAAACACAAGGAATCAAAACTCAACTCAAGACACATACACGGACAGAGATAAAAAATTTAAACATCTAAGGAATGTGCCGTTTTTTTTTTATCAAAAAAAAACAGTTTTAAATTTGTCAACGTGAGAACTGCCAGAAGGTCAATCATCGGCTGTCCAGAGAATCTATCGAACCTGATGCTGCTACAGGAGAGGACAATATGTGCCCTGTAATTGCAACCGTTTCGACAGGCTCAAACGCAGGTCTATCCGGATTAAGAATATGTTCTATCCGACTTGGATAGAACATGTTCAAAGTAACATTTCTAACGTTTAAAGAAGAATGAACCTTTTTTTCAACTTATGCGAGACAAATAATTGAATATGCAGCCCCAGCCTTTTTTCCAACAGAGCTGAGAGTTATGAGTTACATAACTACTGGAAAACTACTTGAGCAATTGATTGATGGTTGAGAGGTGGGACCAAAGATCTGAATATCAAACCTAGCAAACACAACTAGGTGAATACAACTAGGTGAGAACAAACTTACAAAAAGCCACAGTTGTAGATGCAAACTCCATTCATAATTTTAAAAATTGATATGACAGGAAAATAGACCAGGAGTCATTGCTTTAAACAACCGGCGGCTATATTGTCAGCGTTCAAAAACTGATGCTCAGTCCTGCAAGTACAAATAGGTGAGTACACCGAAATATGAAACATGTATGTGTTCCTTCTAGACTAACGATCGGGGATTCCTGGATCGAAACCCGGCCAGGCAGGACTGAAATTATTGGTAGCGTTTCCTATCACCTAATGCCTCTGTTCTCCTAGCAGTAAACAGGTATCCAGGAGTTGTGAGCTTCATGTAGGGTTGCATCCTGGTGAGGGTCAGTCAGGGTCAGTTTAGGTGTTCGATCTTGTGAGGTGGGTGTTGGTTAGGTTAGGTTAGGTTAAGTTTGGTTAGGTTAGGTTAGGTTAGGTTAGGTTAGGTTAAGTTTGGTTAGGTTAGGTTTGGTTAGGTTAGATTAGGTTAGGTTAGGTTAGGTTAAGTTTGGTTAGGTTAGGTTAAGTTTGGTTAGGTTAGGTTAAGTTTGGTTAGGTTAGTTAGGTTAGGTTTGGTTAGGTTTAGGTTAGGTTAGTTAGGTTAGGTTAGGTTAGTTAGGTTAGGTTTGGTTAGGTTAGGTTAGGTTACCTTACCTTGAGGTGCTTCCGGGGCTTAGCGTCCCCGCGGCCCGGTCGTCGACCAGGCTTCCTGGTTGCCGGACTGATCAACCAGGCTGTTGGACGCGGCTGCTCGCAGCCTGACGTATGAGTCACAGCCTGGTTGATCAGGTATCCTTTGGAGGTGCTTATCCAGTTCTCTCTTGAACACTGTGAGGGATCGGCCAGTTATACCTCTTATGTGTAGTGGAAGCGTGTTGAACAGTCTCGGACCTCTGATGTTGATAGAGTTCTCTCTCAGAGTACCAGTTGCACCTCTGTTTTTCAACGGAGGTATTCTGCACATCCTGCCATGTCTTCTGGTCTCATGTGATGTTATTTCTGTGTGCAGGTTTGGGACCAGCCCCTAGGTTAGGTTAAGTTTGGTTAGGCTAGGTTAAGTTTGGTTAGGTTAGGTTAAGTTTGGTTAGGTTAGTTAGGTTAGGTTTGGTTAGGTTTAGGTTAGGTTAGTTAGGTTAGGTTAGGTTAGTTAGGTTAGGTTTGGTTAGGTTAGGTTAAGTTAGGTTAAGTTTGGTTAGGTTAGGTTTGGTTAAGTTAGGTTAGGTTAGGTTTAGGTTAGGTTAGGTTAGGTTAGGTTAGTTAGGTTAGGTTTGGTTAGGTTTAGGTTAGGTTAGTTAAGTTAGGATAGGTTAGGTTAGGTTAGTTAGGTTAGGTTTGGTTAGGTTAGGTTAGGTTAGGTTAGGTTACGTTAGTTAGGTTAGGTTAGATTAGTTAGGTTAGGTTAGTTAGGTTAGGTTAGGTTAGGTTAGGTTAGTTAGGTTAGGTTTGGTTAGGTTAGCTTAGTTAGGTAAGTTAGGTAGATTGGGTTTAGGTGTAGGCTAGGTTAGGTTTAGATTAGGTTAGGTTATATTAGGTTTGGTTTTAGATTGTGGTAGGTTATAGGTTAGGGTAGGGTATAGGCTAGGCTAGGTTAAGTTAGGAAATAGGCCAAGAGTTATTGCTATAAACAACTGACGGCTTAAAGGCAGACTCTAAGATTAATGCTCGATCCTCCTGGCACAAATAGGTGAGTACACATATATGTAACATGAATGATGTGTTCCTTCTCGACTCTCAATAAGGGATTCCAGGGTTCGAATCGCGGTCGGGCAGGGCTGTAATTGTTGGTAGCGTTTCCTATCACCCAATGCACCTGTTCACCTAGCAGTAAATAGGTATCCAGGAGTTAGTGAGCTACTAGCATCCTGGTGAGTGAGGGTTAGTTTAACCTTGTGGGGTGGGTGTTGGAGACCACTTTATAAGCCTAACATGTATATATAGACTGCCTGTCTGCCTGTCCCCCGACTCAAAGAAGTTATATGTATTGACTCAATGAAGCCTAAGTGAACATAATCCAAGGCCTAAGAGTAATCATTCGTGCTTAGAAGAGGATTGTTTAGGTTTTATAAATAGCGGCGGGTGGCATTTATAAGCGATTTGTGCGAGATCAATGGCATCCAAACATTTCCATGTTGGTGCAATAGTCCACTTTTGGTTGGTTTGTTTGACTATAAGAACTATCATTAATGGAGAATTGGCTGGTATGTGTGAGTATCCTCCGCCGCAGTTACCATTATCATCACTCACTCACTCACTCACAAGTTATTGGTTACCACTTGTATACAATAACAACGGCCATACTACCACTTAAAGGACACTGCTTCTCGTCCCATTAGCCAAGTTAAGCAACTTTCAATTTGGTTAGTAATTGGATGGGTAACCTGCCTGGTAACACCAACTGCTAGTGCTGCTGATGGCATTCATATTTGGGCAGTCCCTGTGGATCAGTGGTAAGGCACTCACCTCGCGCTTCGCAAGCGATTTCGCCTGGGTTCATATCCTGGCTGGCAGGGGAAGAGCGGATTGACTAGGCACCAATCCTTAACTTAACGATTATCTTCACGAAGCAGTGAATGGGTACCTGGTTGTTAAACGGTTTGTCGGGTTGTGTTCCAGGGAAAATTAACAATGAGTTTGTGTGTACTCACCTAATTGTACTCACCTTATTGTGCTTGCGGGGGTTGAGCTCTGGCTCTTTGGTCCCGCCTCTCAACCGTCAATCAACAGGAGTACTAGTTCCTGAGCCTATTGGGCTCTATCATATCTACACTTGAAACTGTGTATGGAGTCAGCCTCCACCACATCACTTCCTAATGCATTCCATTTGTCAACTACTCTGACACTAAAAAAGTTCTTTCTAATATCTCTGTGTCTCATTTGGGCACTCAGTTTCCACCTGTGTCCCCTAGTACGTGTGCCCCTTGTGTTAAATAGCCTACCTTCATCTACCTTATCGATTCCCATGAGAATCTTGAATGTGGTGATCATGTCCCCCTTAACTCTTCTGTCTTCCAACGAAGTGAGGTTTAATTCCCGTAGTCTCTCCTCGTAGCTCATACCTCTTAGCTGGGGTTCTAGTCTGGTGGCAAACCTTTGAACCTTTTCCAGTTTAGTCTTATGCTTGACTAGATGTGGACTCCATGCTGGAGCTGCATACTTCAGGATTGGTCTGACATATGTGGTATATAATGTTCTCAAAGATTCCTTTCAGTGTGTGTGTATTTTATAAGAAAGTGACACATAAACATGTGTGTGAATGAATATGTACACCAATTAATAGTGAATGGGCTGCCATGTGTGAGTATTAATGTATACTATGGGCCACACTCACTGAAATATGTTGTCTGTGTGTGTACATACGTGTAATTGGAGTGACTTATCCACGTGAATTTATCTGTGTGTGTATATATCCAATATGAGTGATCCTTGTCATAATTGTGTCAGTTTCTGCAATTTGACTGTCGAGACTGTATGTATGTTTGTATATATATATATATGTGTGTGTGTGTGTGTGTGTGTGTGTGTGTGTGTGTGTGTGTGTGTGTGTGTGTGTGTGTGTGTGTGTGTGTGTGTGTGTGTGTGTGTGTGTGTGTGTGTGTGTGTGTGTGTGTGTGTGTGTGTGTGTGTGTGAGAGTGTGTGTGTATATGTGTGTGTGCGCGCGCGTGCACGAATGTCGCGCTCTGAAATATGTACCTATGATTATTAGAGTATACCATTCGAGAAAAAATGTCTAACTATTTATCGGTCCATTCTCTCTCTGTGCCGGCCTTCCTGCTAAAACTTGTCCACTCATTATGCTGTTGAATATCTATCTCCAATGGTCATTTACCGTTAATTAATATATTATTAAGCAGATAAAGTCCTTTACAAATCTCTTCACCTTTTAAAGCACATATCTTTCTTCTAACATGAATCACTATAACTCATATACTTTCATCAGTTCCAAACACTTTTCTTATTCCTTCCTAAGCATCTTTCCTTATATAACCTATCTCCACAAATTAATATCTTAATGATTAACTAGCAGCTCCATGCCTCTCCCTCAGGTCCCCCCTCTGCTGCTCCCTGGGCCCCCACCCCCCTACCAACACCCTACCCCCCAACCGAGGCCCAAATATAACTACCCCTATACCACAATTACCAGAGACCAACCCCCCCTTCCCCCAACCCCCGCCTAACAGAGAAAATGGCCGCCACAACGCTATACTTACCCAGCCGAACCGTTCGTTCGCGTATGTACTATTTATTGTTGAAAAAACTTAGAATAAAACAAACCGGATTTTCATTCCCTAGTAAACACATATATATATGTATACAAAACGAGGCCTAGATTAGCACATATTAGGTATTGGATTGCTTGTTTACCATTCACAAACTCATTTGGACACACACACACACCACACTAAATATTAAATAATACATACCTTTAAACACACACACACACACACACACACACACACACACACACACACACACACACACACACACACACACACACACACACACACACACGTCAGTTTGCCTAAATTCTCCAATATTCATTCATGAAACTGCCTCACTGGACTGCAACCTCATCGAATAAGCTGTTATGAATTTCTTTCTGTCAACACAAACTCACAACTTCACACGTCAATCATTGCAAATGTTGATAAATAGACACTAACTAACCTTACTACGAGATATAAATACAAGTGCAAAATTTGATTCAGAAGGCAACTCCAGCGTGGCCTAGTCGGATAGAACATGTTCTTAATCCGGATAGACCTGCGTTCGAGCCTGTCGGAACGGTTGCAAGTACAGGGCACAGATTTATCTGTGTGTCCCCTCCTGTAGGAGCATCAGTTTCGATAGATTCTCTGGATAGCTGAAGATTGATTGACTGACCCCTTGGAATGTGGGGAAGGGTTGAAATCCGGGGGCCCACGGACGGATACCTGGATCCACTGACCTCGGGCAGGTCTTTCAATTCACCTGGATTTCAGGTGGGGAGAAGGGAGGCAATTTGGGTCGACACAAATAGCTTCCTGGACCCAAAACCCCAAAGACACCCGGACACACAGGACTCAAGACACACGCGGAATCAAGACACACACGGACTCAAGACACACGCAGACTCAAGACACACACGGACTCAAGACACACGCGGACTCAAGACGCACACGGAATCAAGACACACGCGGACTCAAGACACACGCGGAATCAAGACACACACGGACTCAAGACACACGCGGACTCAAGACACACACGGACTAAAGACACACACGGACTCAAGACACACACGGACTCAAGACACACGCGGAATCAAGACACACACGGACTCAAGACACACACGGACTCAAGACACACGCGGACTCAAGACACACACGGAATCAAGACACACACGGAATCAAGACACACATGGACACTGACACGATCCCAAGGTGGAGATAAGGGAGGCAATTTGAGGGGACACAAATGGCATCCTGGTCTCTATACCCCAGGGATAATGACACGGACACGGACACGGATACGGACACTCATAGACTCTAACGGACACGGACACACGGAATCAATACACGTACTCAAGACACACACGGACTCAAGACACACACAGAATCAAGACACACACGGACTCAAGACACTCACAGAATCAAGACACAAACCGACTCTTTTAGTGGCTTTAGGCATTGTATGTACTAGCTCTATCTATATATCAATCCATTAATGTAACATCACTTGTATGTATATACCTTACCTGAATAAACATCTGAATCTGAATCTGAATCTGACTCAAGATACACACGGACTCAAGACACACACAGAATCAAGACACACATGGACACTGACACGATCCCAAGGTGGAGATAAGGGAGGCAATTTGAGGGGACACAAATGGCATCCTGGACTCAAAACCCCAGGGACAATGACATAGACATTGACACGGACACTAACTAACCTAACCTAACCTAACCTAACCTAAGACTAACCTAAGATTCTGACGGACACGGGAACATACGGAATCAAGACACACGCGGAAAGAAGACACACTCAGGAGACACACACGAAATCAAGACACATAAGGAATCAAGGCACAGACGGAATCAAGACAAACACAGAATCAAGAAACACAAGGAATCAAGAAACACAAGGAATCAGGACCCACACGGAATCAAGACACACACGGAATCAAGACACACACGGAATCAAGACACACAAGGAATCAAGAAACACAAGAAATCAAGGCACACACGGAATCAAGAGACACAAGGAATCAAGACACAAACGGAATCAAGACACACACGGAATCAAGAAACACAAGGAATCAAGGCACACACGGAATCAAGAGACACAAGGAATCAAGACACAAACGGAATCAAGACACACACGGAATCAAGAAACACAAGGAATCAAGGCACAGACGGAATCAAGACACACACGGAATCAAGACACACACGGAATCAAGACACACACGGAATCAAGAAACACACGGAATCAAGACACACTCGGAATCAAGAAACACAAGGAATCAAGGCACAGACGTAATCAAGACACACAAGGAATCAAGACACTCACGGAATCAAGAAACACAAGGAATCAAGGCACAGACGGAATCAAGAAACACAAGGAATCAGGACACACACACGGAATCAAGACACACACGGAATCAAGACACACACGGAATCTAGACACACACGGAATCAAGAAACACACGGAATCAAGACACACACGGAATCAAGAAACACAAGGAATCAAGGCACACACGGAATCAAGAAACACAAGGAATCAAGACACAAACGGAATCAAGACACACACTGAATCAAGAAACACAAGGAATCAAGGCACAGACGGAATCAAGACACACACGGAATCAAGACACACACGGAATCAAGACACACACGGAACCAAGACACATTCGGAATCAAGAAACACAAGGAATCAAGGCACAGACGGAATCAAGACACACAAGGAATCAAGACACACACGGAATCAAGAAACACAAGGAATCAAGGCACAGACGGAATCAAGACACACACGGAATCAAGAAACACAAGGAATCAAGACACAAACGGAATCAAGACACACACAGAATCAAGAAACACAAGGAATCAAGACACAAACGGAATCAAGACACACACGGAATCAAGAAACACAAGGAATCAAGACACACACGGAATCAAGAAACACAAGAAACCAAGGCACAGACGGAATCAAGACACACACGGAATCAAGACACACACGGAATCAAGACACACACGGAATCAAGAAACACAAGGAATCAAGACACACACGGAATCAAGAAACACAAGGAATCAAGGCACAGACGGAATCAAGACACACACGGAATCAAGACACACACTGAATCAAGAAACACAAGGAATCAAGACACACAAGGAATCAAGGCACACACGGAATCAAGAAACACAAGGAATCAAGACACAAACGGATTCAAGACACACACGGAATCAAGAAACACAAGGAATCAAGAAACACAAGGAATCAAGAAACACAAGGAATCAAAACTCAACTCAAGACACATACACGGACAGAGATAAAAAATTTAAACATCTAAGGAATGTGCCGTTTTTTTTTATCAAAAAAACAGTTTTAAATTTGTCAACGTGAGAACTGCCAGAAGGTCAATTATCGGCTGTCCAGAGAATCTATCGAACCTGATGCTGCTACAGGAGAGGACAATATGTGCCCTGTAATTGCAACCGTTTCGACAGGCTCGAACGCAGGTCTATCCGGATTAAGAATATGTTCTATCCGACTTGGATAGAACATGTTCAAAGTAACATTTCTAACGTGTAAAGAAGAATGAACCTTTTTTTCAACCTATGCGAGACAAATAATTGAATATGCAGCCCCAGCCTTTTTTCCAACAGAGCTGAGAGTTATGAGTTACATAACTACTGGAAAACTACTTGAGCAATTGATTGATGGTTGAGAGGTGGGACCAAAGATCTGAATATCAAACCTAGCAAACACAACTAGGTGAATACAACTAGGTGAGAACAAACTTACAAAAAGCCACAGTTGTAGATGCAAACTCCATTCATAATTTTAAAAGTTGATATGACAGGAAAATAGACCAGGAGTCATTGCTTTAAACAACCGGCGGCTATATTGTCAGCGTTCAAAAACTGATGCTCAGTCCTGCAAGTACAAATAGGTGAGTACACAGAAATATGAAACATGTATGTGTTCCTTCTAGACTAACGATCGGGGATTCCTGGATCGAAACCCGGCCAGGCAGGACTGAAATTATTGGTAGCGTTTCCTATCACCTAATGCCTCTGTTCTCCTAGCAGTAAACAGGTATCCAGGAGTTGTGAGCTTCATGTAGGGTTGCATCCTGGTGAGGGTCAGTCAGGGTCAGTTTAGGTGTTCGATCTTGTGAGGTGGGTGTTGGTTAGGTTAGGTTAGGTTAAGTTTGGTTAGGTTAGGTTAGGTTAGGTTAGGTTAAGTTTGGTTAGGTTAGGTTTGGTTAGGTTAGATTAGGTTAGGTTAGGTTAGGTTAAGTTTGGTTAGGTTAGGTTAAGTTTGGTTAGGTTAGGTTAAGTTTGGTTAGGTTAGTTAGGTTAGGTTTGGTTAGGTTTAGGTTAGGTTAGTTAGGTTAGGTTAGGTTAGTTAGGTTAGGTTTGGTTAGGTTAGGTTAGGTTACCTTACCTTGAGGTGCTTCCGGGGCTTAGCGTCCCCGCGGCCCGGTCGTCGACCAGGCATCCTGGTTGCCGGACTGATCAACCAGGCTGTTGGACGCGGCTGCTCGCAGCCTGACGTATGAGTCACAGCCTGGTTGATCAGGTATCCTTTGGAGGTGCTTATCCAGTTCTCTCTTGAACACTGTGAGGGGTCGGCCAGTTATGCCCCTTATGTGTAGTGGAAGCGTGTTGAACATTCTCGGACCTCTGATGTTGATAGAGTTCTCTCTCAGAGTACCAGTTGCACCTCTGTTTTTCAACGGGGGTATTCTGCACATCCTGCCATGTCTTCTGGTCTCATGTGATGTTATTTCTGTGTGCAGGTTTGGGACCAGCCCCTAGGTTAGGTTAAGTTTGGTTAGGCTAGGTTAAGTTTGGTTAGGTTAGGTTAAGTTTGGTTAGGTTAGTTAGGTTAGGTTTGGTTAGGTTTAGGTTAGGTTAGTTAGGTTAGGTTAGGTTAGTTAGGTTAGGTTTGGTTAGGTTAGGTTAGGTTAGGTTAGGTTAAGTTTGGTTAGGTTAGGTTTGGTTAAGTTAGGTTAGGTTAGGTTTAGGTTAGGTTAGGTTAGGTTAGGTTAGTTAGGTTAGGTTTGGTTAGGTTTAGGTTAGGTTAGTTAAGTTAGGATAGGTTAGGTTAGGTTAGGTTAGTTAGGTTAGGTTTGGTTAGGTTAGGTTAGGTTAGGTTAGGTTACGTTAGTTAGGTTAGGTTAGATTAGTTAGGTTAGGTTAGTTAGGTTAGGTTAGGTTAGGTTAGTTAGGTTAGGTTAGTTAGGTTAGGTTTGGTTAGGTTAGCTTAGTTAGGTAAGTTAGGTAGATTGGGTTTAGGTGTAGGCTAGGTTAGGTTTAGATTAGGTTAGGTTATATTAGGTTTGGTTTTAGATTGTGGTAGGTTATAGGTTAGGGTAGGGTATAGGTTAGGCTAGGTTAAGTTAGGAAATAGGCCAAGAGTTATTGCTATAAACAACTGACGGCTTAAAGGCAGACTCTAAGATTAATGCTCGATCCTCCTGGCACAAATAGGTGAGTACACATATATGTAACATGAATGATGTGTTCCTTCTCGACTCTCAATAAGGGATTCCAGGGTTCGAATCGCGGTCGGGCAGGGCTGTAATTGTTGGTAGCGTTTCCTATCACCCAATGCACCTGTTCACCTAGCAGTAAATAGGTATCCAGGAGTTAGTGAGCTACTAGCATCCTGGTGAGTGAGGGTTAGTTTAACCTTGTGGGGTGGGTGTTGGAGACCACTTTATAAGCCTAACATGTATATATAGACTGCCTGTCTGCCTGTCCCCCGACTCAAAGAAGTTATATGTATTGACTCAATGAAGCCTAAGTGAACATAATCCAAGGCCTAAGAGTAATCATTCGTGCTTAGAAGAGGATTGTTTAGGTTTTATAAATAGCGGTGGGTGGCATTTATAAGCGATTTGTGCGAGATCAATGGCATCCAAACATTTCCATGTTGGTGCAATAGTCCACTTTTGGTTGGTTTGTTTGACTATAAGAACTATCATTAATGGAGAATTGGCTGGTATGTGTGAGTATCCTCCGCCGCAGTTACCATTATCATCACTCACTCACTCACTCACTCACAAGTTATTGGTTACCACTTGTATACAATAACAACGGCCATACTACCACTTAAAGGACACTGCTTCTCGTCCCATTAGCCAAGTTAAGCAACTTTCAATTTGGTTAGTAATTGGATGGGTAACCTGCCTGGTAACACCAACTGCTAGTGCTGCTGATGGCATTCATATTTGGGCAGTCTCTGTGGATCAGTGGTAAGGCACTCACCTCGCGCTTCGCAAGCGATTTCGCCTGGGTTCATATCCTGGCTGGCAGGGGAAGAGCGGATTGACTAGGCACCAATCCTTAACTTAACGATTATCTTCACGAAGCAGTGAATGGGTACCTGGTTGTTAAACGGTTTGTCGGGTTGTGTTCCAGGGAAAATTAACAATGAGTTTGTGTGTACTCACCTAATTGTACTCACCTTATTGTGCTTGCGGGGGTTGAGCTCTGGCTCTTTGGTCCCGCCTCTCAACCGTCAATCAACAGGAGTACTAGTTCCTGAGCCTATTGGGCTCTATCATATCTACACTTGAAACTGTGTATGGAGTCAGCCTCCACCACATCACTTCCTAATGCATTCCATTTGTCAACTACTCTGACACTAAAAAAGTTCTTTCTAATATCTCTGTGTCTCATTTGGGCACTCAGTTTCCACCTGTGTCCCCTAGTACGTGTGCCCCTTGTGTTAAATAGCCTACCTTCATCTACCTTATCGATTCCCATGAGAATCTTGAATGTGGTGATCATGTCCCCCTTAACTCTTCTGTCTTCCAACGAAGTGAGGTTTAATTCCCGTAGTCTCTCCTCGTAGCTCATACCTCTTAGCTCGGGTTCTAGTCTGGTGGCAAACCTTTGAACCTTTTCCAGTTTAGTCTTATGCTTGACTAGATGTGGACTCCATGCTGGAGCTGCATACTTCAGGATTGGTCTGACATATGTGGTATATAATGTTCTCAAAGATTCCTTTCAGTGTGTGTGTATTTTATAAGAAAGTGACACATAAACATGTGTGTGAATGAATATGTACACCAATTAATAGTGAATGGGCTGCCATGTGTGAGTATTAATGTATACTATGGGCCACACTCACTGAAATATGTTGTCTGTGTGTGTACATACGTGTAATTGGAGTGACTTATCCACGTGAATTTATCTGTGTGTGTATATATCCAATATGAGTGATCCTTGTCATAATTGTGTCAGTTTCTGCAATTTGACTGTCGAGACTGTATGTATGTTTGTATATATATATATATGTGTGTGTGTGTGTGTGTGTGTGTGTGTGTGTGTGTGTGTGTGTGTGTGTGTGTGTGTGTGTGTGTGTGTGTGTGTGTGTGTGTGTGTGTGTGTGTGTGTGTGTGTGAGAGTGTGTGTGTATATGTGTGTGTGCGCGCGCGTGCACGAATGTCGCGCTCTGAAATATGTACCTATGATTATTAGAGTATACCATTCGAGAAAAAATGTCTAACTATTTATCGGTTCATTCTCTCTCTGTGCCGGCCTTCCTGCTAAAACTTGTCCACTCATTATGCTGTTGAATATCTATCTCCAATGGTCATTTACCGTTAATTAATATATTATTAAGCAGATAAAGTCCTTTACAAATCTCTTCACCTTTTAAAGCACATATCTTTCTTCTAACATGAATCACTATAACTCATATACTTTCATCAGTTCCAAACACTTTTCTTATTCCTTCCTAAGCATCTTTCCTTATATAACCTATCTCCACAAATTAATATCTTAATGATTAACTAGCAACTCCATGCCTCTCCCTCAGGTCCCCCCTCTGCTGCTCCCTGGGCCCCCACCCCCCTACCAACACCCTACTCCCCAACCGAGGCCCAAATATAACTACCCCTATACCACAATTACCAGAGACCAACCCCCCCTTCCCCCAACCCCCGCCTAACAGAGAAAATGGCCGCCACAACGCTATACTTACCCAGCCGAACCGTTCGTTCGCGTATGTACTATTTATTGTTGAAAAAACTTAGAATAAAACAAACCGGATTTTCATTCCCTAGTAAACACATATATATATGTATACAAAACGAGGCCTAGATTAGCACATATTAGGTATTGGATTGCTTGTTTACCATTCACAAACTCATTTGGACACACACACACACCACACTAATATTAAATAATACATACCTTTAAACACACACACACACACACACACACACACACACACACACACACACACACACACACACACACACACACACACACACACACACACACACACACACACACACACACACACACACACACACACACACACGTCAGTTTGCCTAAATTCTCCAATATTCATTCATGAAACTGCCTCACTGGACTGCAACCTCATCGAATAAGCTGTTATGAATTTCTATCTGTCAACACAAACTCACAACTTCACACGTCAATCATTGCAAATGTTGATAAATAGACACTAACTAACCTTACTACGAGATATAAATACAAGTGCAAAATTTGATTCAGAAGGCAACTCCAGCGTGGCCTAGTCGGATAGAACATGTTCTTAATCCGGATAGACCTGCGTTCGAGCCTGTCGGAACGGTTGCAAGTACAGGGCACAGATTTATCTGTGTGTCCCCTCCTGTAGGAGCATCAGTTTCGATAGATTCTCTGGATAGCTGAAGATTGATTGACTGACCCCTTGGAATGTGGGGAAGGGTTGAAATCCGGGGGCCCACGGACGGATACCTGGATCCACTGACCTCGGGCAGGTCTTTCAATTCACCTGGATTTCAGGTGGGGAGAAGGGAGGCAATTTGGGTCGACACAAATAGCTTCCTGGACCCAAAACCCCAAAGACACCCGGACACACAGGACTCAAGACACACGCGGAATCAAGACACACACGGACTCAAGACACACGCAGACTCAAGACACACACGGACTCAAGACACACGCGGACTCAAGACACACACGGAATCAAGACACACGCGGACTCAAGACACACGCGGAATCAAGACACACACGGACTCAAGACACACGCGGACTCAAGACACACACGGACTAAAGACACACACGGACTCAAGACACACACGGACTCAAGACACACGCGGAATCAAGACACACACGGACTCAAGACACACACGGACTCAAGACACACACGGACTCAAGACACACGCGGACTCAAGACACACACGGAATCAAGACACACATGGACACTAACACGATCCCAAGGTGGAGATAAGGGAGGCAATTTGAGGGGACACAAATGGCATCCTGGACTCAATACCCCAGGGATAATGACACGGACACGGACACGGATACGGACACTCATAGACTCTAACGGACACGGACACACGGAATCAACACACGTACTCAAGACACCCACGGACTCAAGACACACAGAATCAAGACACACACGGACTCAAGACACTCACAGAATCAAGACACAAACGGACTCAAGATACACACGGACTCAAGACACACACAGAATCAAGACACACATGGACACTGACACGATCCCAAGGTGGAGATAAGGGAGGCAATTTGAGGGGACACAAATGGCATCCTGGACTCAAAACCCCGGGGACAATGACATAGACATTGACACGGACACTAACTAACCTAACCTAACCTAACCTAAGACTAACCTAAGACTCTGACGGACACGGGAACATACGGAATCAAGACACACGCGGAAACAAGACACACTCAGGAGACACACACGAAATCAAGACACATAAGGAATCAAGGCACAGACGGAATCAAGACACACACGGAATCAAGAAACACAAGGAATCAAGAAACACAAGGAATCAGGGCACACACGGAATCAAGAACCACAAGGAATCAAGACACAAACGGAATCAAGACACACACGGAATCAAGAAACACAAGGAATCAAGGCACAGACGGAATCAAGACACACACGGAATCAAGACACACACGGAATCAAGAAACACAAGGAATCAAGGCACAGACGGAATCAAGACACACACGGAATCAAGAAACACAAGGAATCAAGACACACACGGAATCAAGAAACACAAGGAATCAAGACACAAACGGAATCAAGACACACACGGAATCAAGAGACACAAGGAATCAAGACACACACGGAATCAAGAAACACAAGGAACCAAGGCACAGACGGAATCAAGACACACACGGAATCAAGACACACACGGAATCAAGACACACACGGAATCAAGAAACACAAGGAATCAAGACACACACGGAATCAAGAAACACAAGGAATCAAGGCACAGACGGAATCAAGACACACACGGAATCAAGACACACACTGAATCAAGAAACACAAGGAATCAAGACACACAAGGAATCAAGGCACACACGGAATCAAGAAACACAAGGAATCAAGACACAAACGGATTCAAGACACACACGGAATCAAGAAACACAAGGAATCAAGAAACACAAGGAATCAAGAAACACAAGGAATCAAAACTCAACTCAAGACACATACACGGACAGAGATAAAAAATTTAAACATCTAAGGAATGTGCCGTTTTTTTTATCAAAAAAACAGTTTTAAATTTGTCAACGTGAGAACTGCCAGAAGGTCAATCATCGGCTGTCCAGAGAATCTATCGAACCTGATGCTGCTGCAGGAGAGGACAATATGTGCCCTGTAATTGCAACCGTTTCGACAGGCTCGAACGCAGGTCTATCCGGATTAAGAATATGTTCTATCCGACTTGGATCGAACATGTTCAAAGTAACATTTCTAACGTGTAAAGAAGAATGAACCTTTTTTTCAACCTATGCGAGACAAATAATTGAATATGCAGCCCCAGCCTTTTTTCCAACAGAGCTGAGAGTTATGAGTTACATAACTACTGGAAAACTACTTGAGCAATTGATTGATGGTTGAGAGGTGGGACCAAAGATCTGAATATCAAACCTAGCAAACACAACTAGGTGAATACAACTAGGTGAGAACAAACTTACAAAAAGCCACAGTTGTAGATGCAAACTCCATTCATAATTTTAAAAGTTGATATGACAGGAAAATAGACCAGGAGCCATTGCTTTAAACAACCGGCGGCTATATTGTCAGCGTTCAAAAACTGATGCTCAGTCCTGCAAGTACAAATAGGTGAGTACACAGAAATATGAAACATGTATGTGTTCCTTCTAGACTAACGATCGGGGATACCTGGATCGAAACCCGGCCAGGCAGGACTGAAATTATTGGTAGCGTTTCCTATCACCTAATGCCTCTGTTCTCCTAGCAGTAAACAGGTATCCAGGAGTTGTGAGCTTCATGTAGGGTTGCATCCTGGTGAGGGTCAGTCAGGGTCAGTTTAGGTGTTCGATCTTGTGAGGTGGGTGTTGGTTAGGTTAGGTTAGGTTAAGTTTGGTTAGGTTAGGTTAGGTTAGGTTAGGTTAAGTTTGGTTAGGTTAGGTTTGGTTAGGTTAGATTTGGTTAGGTTAGGTTAGGTTAAGTTTGGTTAGGTTAGGTTAAGTTTGGTTAGGTTAGGTTAAGTTTGGTTAGGTTAGGTTTGGTTAGGTTTAGGTTAGGTTAGTTAGGTTAGGTTAGGTTAGTTAGGTTAGGTTTGGTTAGGTTAGGTTAGGTTACCTTACCTTGAATTGCTTCCGGGGCTTAGCGTCCCCGCGGCCCGGTCGTCGACCAGGCTTCCTGGTTGCCGGACTGATCAACCAGGCTGTTGGACGCGGCTGCTCGCAGCCTGACGTATGAGTCACAGCCTGGTTGATCAGGTATCCTTTGGAGGTGCTTATCCAGTTCTCTCTTGAACACTGTGAGGGGTCGGCCAGTTATGCCCCTTATGTGTAGTGGAAGCGTGTTGAACAGTCTCGGACCTCTGATGTTGATAGAGTTCTCTCTCAGAGTACCAGTTGCACCTCTGTTTTTCAACGGGGGTATTCTGCACATCCTGCCATGTCTTCTGGTCTCATGTGATGTTATTTCTGTGTGCAGGTTTGGGACCAGCCCCTAGGTTAGGTTAAGTTTGGTTAGGCTAGGTTAAGTTTGGTTAGGTTAGGTTAAGTTTGGTTAGGTTAGTTAGGTTAGGTTTGGTTAGGTTTAGGTTAGGTTAGTTAGGTTAGGTTAGGTTAGGTTAGGTTAGGTTTGGTTAGGTTAGGTTAGGTTAGGTTAAGTTTGGTTAGGTTAGGTTTGGTTAAGTTAGGTAAGGTTAGGTTTAGGTTAGGTTAGGTTAGGTTAGGTTAGGTTAGTTAGGTTAGGTTTGGTTAGGTTTAGGTTAGGTTAGTTAAGTTAGGATAGGTTAGGTTAGGTTAGGTTAGTTAGGTTAGGTTTGGTTAGGTTAGGTTAGGTTAGGTTAGGTTACGTTAGTTAGGTTAGGTTAGATTAGTTAGGTTAGGCTAGTTAGGTTAGGTTAGGTTAGGTTAGTTAGGTTAGGTTAGTTAGGTTAGGTTTGGTTAGGTTAGCTTAGTTAGGTAAGTTAGGTAGATTGGGTTTAGGTGTAGGCTAGGTTAGGTTTAGATTAGGTTAGGTTATATTAGGTTTGGTTTTAGATTGTGGTAGGTTATAGGTTAGGGTAGGGTATAGGTTAGGCTAGGTTAAGTTAGGAAATAGGCCAAGAGTTATTGCTATAAACAACTGACGGCTTAAAGGCAGACTCTAAGATTAATGCTCGATCCTCCTGGCACAAATAGGTGAGTACACATATATGTAACATGAATGATGTGTTCCTTCTCGACTCTCAATAAGGGATTCCAGGGTTCGAATCGCGGTCGGGCAGGGCTGTAATTGTTGGTAGCGTTTCCTATCACCCAATGCACCTGTTCACCTAGCAGTAAATAGGTATCCAGGAGTTAGTGAGCTACTAGCATCCTGGTGAGTGAGGGTTAGTTTAACCTTGTGGGGTGGGTGTTGGAGACCACTTTATAAGCCTAACATGTATATATAGACTGCCTGTCTGCCTGTCCCCCGACTCAAAGAAGTTATATGTATTGACTCAATGAAGCCTAAGTGAACATAATCCAAGGCCTAAGAGTAATCATTCGTGCTTAGAAGAGGATTGTTTAGGTTTTATAAATAGCGGCGGGTGGCATTTATAAGCGATTTGTGCGAGATCAATGGCATCCAAACATTTCCATGTTGGTGCAATAGTCCACTTTTGGTTGGTTTGTTTGACTATAAGAACTATCATTAATGGAGAATTGGCTGGTATGTGTGAGTATCCTCCGCCGCAGTTACCATTATCATCACTCACTCACTCACTCACTCACAAGTTATTGGTTACCACTTGTATACAATAACAACGGCCATACTACCACTTAAAGGACACTGCTTCTCGTCCCATTAGCCAAGTTAAGCAACTTTCAATTTGGTTAGTAATTGGATGGGTAACCTGCCTGGTAACACCAACTGCTAGTGCTGCTGATGGCATTCATATTTGGGCAGTCTCTGTGGATCAGTGGTAAGGCACTCACCTCGCGCTTCGCAAGCGATTTCGCCTGGGTTCATATCCTGGCTGGCAGGGGAAGAGCGGATTGAC
Source organism: Procambarus clarkii (assembly GCF_040958095.1). Taxonomy (NCBI): domain Eukaryota; kingdom Metazoa; phylum Arthropoda; class Malacostraca; order Decapoda; family Cambaridae; genus Procambarus; species Procambarus clarkii. The sequence continues at coordinate 172,454 of NW_027189174.1, forward strand.
TAGGCACCAATCCTTAACTTAACGATTATCTTCACGAAGCAGTGAATGGGTACCTGGTTGTTAAACGGTTTGTCGGGTTGTGTTCCAGGGAAAATTAACAATGAGTTTGTGTGTACTCACCTAATTTTACTCACCTTATTGTGCTTGCGGGGGTTGAGCTCTGGCTCTTTGGTCCCTCCTCTCAACCGTCAATCAACAGGAGTACTAGTTCCTGAGCCTATTGGGCTCTATCATATCTACACTTGAAACTGTGTATGGAGTCAGCCTCCACCACATCACTTCCTAATGCATTCCATTTGTCAACTACTCTGACACTAAAAAAGTTCTTTCTAATATCTCTGTGTCTCATTTGGGCACTCAGTTTCCACCTGTGTCCCCTAGTACGTGTGCCCCTTGTGTTAAATAGCCTACCTTCATCTACCTTATCGATTCCCATGAGAATCTTGAATGTGGTGATCATGTCCCCCTTAACTCTTCTGTCTTCCAACGAAGTGAGGTTTAATTCCCGTAGTCTCTCCTCGTAGCTCATACCTCTTAGCTGGGGTTCTAGTCTGGTGGCAAACCTTTGAACCTTTTCCAGTTTAGTCTTATGCTTGACTAGATGTGGACTCCATGCTGGAGCTGCATACTTCAGGATTGGTCTGACATATGTGGTATATAATGTTCTCAAAGATTCCTTTCAGTGTGTGTGTATTTTATAAGAAAGTGACACATAAACATGTGTGTGAATGAATATGTACACCAATTAATAGTGAATGGGCTGCCATGTGTGAGTATTAATGTATACTATGGGCCACACTCACTGAAATATGTTGTCTGTGTGTGTACATACGTGTAATTGGAGTGACTTATCCACGTGAATTTATCTGTGTGTGTATATATCCAATATGAGTGATCCTTGTCATAATTGTGTCAGTTTCTGCAATTTGACTGTCGAGACTGTATGTATGTTTGTATATATATATATATGTGTGTGTGTGTGTGTGTGTGTGTGTGTGTGTGTGTGTGTGTGTGTGTGTGTGTGTGTGTGTGTGTGTGTGTGTGTGTGTGTGTGTGTGTGTGTGTGTGTGTGTGTGTGTGTGTGTGTGTGTGTGTGTGTGAGAGTGTGTGTGTATATGTGTGTGTGCGCGCGCGTGCACGAATGTCGCGCTCTGAAATATGTACCTATGATTATTAGAGTATACCATTCGAGAAAAAATGTCTAACTATTTATCGGTTCATTCTCTCTCTGTGCCGGCCTTCCTGCTAAATCTTGTCCACTCATTATGCTGTTGAATATCTATCTCCAATGGTCATTTACCGTTAATTAATATATTATTAAGCAGATAAAGTCCTTTACAAATCTCTTCACCTTTTAAAGCACATATCTTTCTTCTAACATGAATCACTATAACTCATATACTTTCATCAGTTCCAAACACTTTTCTTATTCCTTCCTAAACATCTTTCCTTATATAACCTATCTCCACAAATTAATATCTTAATGATTAACTAGCAACTCCATGCCTCTCCCTCAGGTCCCCCCTCTGCTGCTCCCTGGGCCCCCACCCCCCTACCAACACCCTACCCCCCAACCGAGGCCCAAATATAACTACCCCTATACCACAATTACCAGAGACCAACCCCCCCTTCCCCCAACCCCCGCCTAACAGAGAAAATGGCCGCCACAACGCTATACTTACCCAGCCGAACCGTTCGTTCGCGTATGTACTATTTATTGTTGAAAAAACTTAGAATAAAGCAAACCGGATTTTCATTCCCTAGTAAACACATATATATATGTATACAAAACGAGGCCTAGATTAGCACATATTAGGTATTGGATTGCTTGTTTACCATTCACAAACTCATTTGGACACACACACACACCACACTAATATTAAATAATACATACCTTTAAACACACACACACACACACACACACACACACACACACACACACACACACACACACACACACACACACACACACACACACACACACACACACACACACACACGTCAGTTTGCCTAAATTCTCCAATATTCATTCATGAAACTGCCTCACTGGACTGCAACCTCATCGAATAAGCTGTTATGAATTTCTATCTGTCAACACAAACTCACAACTTCACACGTCAATCATTGCAAATGTTGATAAATAGACACTAACTAACCTTACTACGAGATATAAATACAAGTGCAAAATTTGATTCAGAAGGCAACTCCAGCGTGGCCTAGTCGGATAGAACATGTTCTTAATCCGGATAGACCTGCGTTCGAGCCTGTCGGAACGGTTGCAAGTACAGGGCACAGATTTATCTGTGTGTCCCCTCCTGTAGGAGCATCAGTTTCGATAGATTCTCTGGATAGCTGAAGATTGATTGACTGACCCCTTGGAATGTGGGGAAGGGTTGAAATCCGGGGGCCCACGGACGGATACCTGGATCCACTGACCTCGGGCAGGTCTTTCAATTCACCTGGATTTCAGGTGGGGAGAAGGGAGGCAATTTGGGTCGACACAAATAGCTTCCTGGACCCAAAACCCCAAAGACACCCGGACACACAGGACTCAAGACACACGCGGAATCAAGACACACACGGACTCAAGACACACGCAGACTCAAGACACACACGGACTCAAGACACACGCGGACTCAAGACACACACGGAATCAAGACACACGCGGACTCAAGACACACGCGGAATCAAGACACACACGGACTCAAGACACACGCGGACTCAAGACACACACGGACTAAAGACACACACGGACTCAAGACACACACGGACTCAAGACACACGCGGAATCAAGACACACACGGACTCAAGACACACACGGACTCAAGACACACACGGACTCAAGACACACGCGGACTCAAGACACACACGGAATCAAGACACACATGGACACTAACACGATCCCAAGGTGGAGATAAGGGAGGCAATTTGAGGGGACACAAATGGCATCCTGGACTCAATACCCCAGGGATAATGACACGGACACGGACACGGATACGGACACTCATAGACTCTAACGGACACGGACACACGGAATCAACACACGTACTCAAGACACCCACGGACTCAAGACACACAGAATCAAGACACACACGGACTCAAGACACTCACAGAATCAAGACACAAACGGACTCAAGATACACACGGACTCAAGACACACACAGAATCAAGACACACATGGACACTGACACGATCCCAAGGTGGAGATAAGGGAGGCAATTTGAGGGGACACAAATGGCATCCTGGACTCAAAACCCCGGGGACAATGACATAGACATTGACACGGACACTAACTAACCTAACCTAACCTAACCTAAGACTAACCTAAGACTCTGACGGACACGGGAACATACGGAATCAAGACACACGCGGAAACAAGACACACTCAGGAGACACACACGAAATCAAGACACATAAGGAATCAAGGCACAGACGGAATCAAGACACACACGGAATCAAGAAACACAAGGAATCAAGAAACACAAGGAATCAGGGCACACACGGAATCAAGAACCACAAGGAATCAAGACACAAACGGAATCAAGACACACACGGAATCAAGAAACACAAGGAATCAAGGCACAGACGGAATCAAGACACACACGGAATCAAGACACACACGGAATCAAGAAACACAAGGAATCAAGGCACAGACGGAATCAAGACACACACGGAATCAAGAAACACAAGGAATCAAGACACACACGGAATCAAGAAACACAAGGAATCAAGACACAAACGGAATCAAGACACACACGGAATCAAGAGACACAAGGAATCAAGACACACACGGAATCAAGAAACACAAGGAACCAAGGCACAGACGGAATCAAGACACACACGGAATCAAGACACACACGGAATCAAGACACACACGGAATCAAGAAACACAAGGAATCAAGACACACACGGAATCAAGAAACACAAGGAATCAAGGCACAGACGGAATCAAGACACACACGGAATCAAGACACACACTGAATCAAGAAACACAAGGAATCAAGACACACAAGGAATCAAGGCACACACGGAATCAAGAAACACAAGGAATCAAGACACAAACGGATTCAAGACACACACGGAATCAAGAAACACAAGGAATCAAGAAACACAAGGAATCAAGAAACACAAGGAATCAAAACTCAACTCAAGACACATACACGGACAGAGATAAAAAATTTAAACATCTAAGGAATGTGCCGTTTTTTTTATCAAAAAAACAGTTTTAAATTTGTCAACGTGAGAACTGCCAGAAGGTCAATCATCGGCTGTCCAGAGAATCTATCGAACCTGATGCTGCTGCAGGAGAGGACAATATGTGCCCTGTAATTGCAACCGTTTCGACAGGCTCGAACGCAGGTCTATCCGGATTAAGAATATGTTCTATCCGACTTGGATCGAACATGTTCAAAGTAACATTTCTAACGTGTAAAGAAGAATGAACCTTTTTTTCAACCTATGCGAGACAAATAATTGAATATGCAGCCCCAGCCTTTTTTCTAACAGAGCTGAGAGTTATGAGTTACATAACTTCTGGAAAACTACTTGGGCAATTGATTGATGGTTGAGAGGTGGGACCAAAGATCTGAATATCAAACTTAGCAAACACAACTAGGTGAATACAACTAGGTGAGAACAAACTTACAAAAACCCACAGTTGTAGATGCAAACTCCATTCATAATTTTAAAAGTTGATATGACAGGAAAATAGACCAGGAGTCATTGCTTTAAACAACCGGCGGCTATATTGTCAGCGTTCAAAAACTGATGCTCAGTCCTGCAAGTACAAATAGGTGAGTACACAGAAATATGAAACATGTATGTGTTCCTTCTAGACTAACGATCGGGGATTCCTGGATCGAAACCCGGCCAGGCAGGACTGAAATTATTGGTAGCGTTTCCTATCACCTAATGCCTCTGTTCTCCTAGCAGTAAACAGGTATCCAGGAGTTGTGAGCTTCATGTAGGGTTGCATCCTGGTGAGGGTCAGTCAGGGTCAGTTTAGGTGTTCGATCTTGTGAGGTGGGTGTTGGTTAGGTTAGGTTAGGTTAAGTTTGGTTAGGTTAGGTTAGGTTAGGTTAGGTTAGGTTAAGTTTGGTTAGGTTAGGTTTGGTTAGGTTAGATTAGGTTAGGTTAGGTTAGGTTAAGTTTGGTTAGGTTAGGTTAAGTTTGGTTAGGTTAGGTTAAGTTTGGTTAGGTTAGTTAGGTTAGGTTTGGTTAAGTTTAGGTTAGGTTAGTTAGGTTAGGTTAGGTTAGTTAGGTTAGGTTTGGTTAGGTTAGGTTAGGTTACCTTACCTTGAGGTGCTTCCGGGGCTTAGCGTCCCCGCGGCCCGGTCGTCGACCAGGCTTCCTGGTTGCCGGACTGATCAACCAGGCTGTTGGACGCGGCTACTCGCAGCCTGACGTATGAGTCACAGCCTGGTTGATCAGGTATCCTTTGGAGGTGCTTATCCAGTTCTCTCTTGAACACTGTGAGGGGTCGGCCAGTTATGCCCCTTATGTGTAGTGGAAGCGTGTTGAACAGTCTCGGACCTCTGATGTTGATAGAGTTCTCTCTCAGAGTACCAGTTGCACCTCTGTTTTTCAACGGGGGTATTCTGCACATCCTGCCATGTCTTCTGGTCTCATGAGATGTTATTTCTGTGTGCAGGTTTGGGACCAGCCCCTAGGTTAGGTTAAGTTTGGTTAGGCTAGGTTAAGTTTGGTTAGGTTAGGTTAAGTTTGGTTAGGTTAGTTAGGTTAGGTTTGGTTATGTTTAGGTTAGGTTAGTTAGGTTAGGTTAGGATAGTTAGGTTAGGTTTGGTTAGGTTAGGTTAGGTTAGGTTAAGTTTGGTTAGGTTAGGTTTGGTTAAGTTAGGTTAGGTTAGGTTTAGGTTAGGTTAGGTTAGGTTAGGTTAGTTAGGTTAGGTTTGGTTAGGTTTAGGTTAGGTTAGTTAAGTTAGGATAGATTAGGTTAGGTTAGGTTAGTTAGGTTAGGTTTGGTTAGGTTAGGTTAGGTTAGGTTAGGTTACGTTAGTTAGGTTAGGTTAGATTAGTTAGGTTAGGTTAGTAAGGTTAGGTTAGGTTAGGTTAGTTAGGTTAGGTTAGTTAGGTTAGGTTTGGTTAGGTTAGCTTAGTTAGGTAAGTTAGGTAGATTGGGTTTAGGTGTAGGCTAGGTTAGGTTTAGATTAGGTTAGGTTATATTAGGTTTGGTTTTAGATTGTGGTAGGTTATAGGTTAGGGTAGGGTATAGGCTAGGCTAGGTTAAGTTAGGAAATAGGCCAAGAGTTATTGCTATAAACAACTGACGGCTTAAAGGCAGACTCTAAGATTAATGCTCGATCCTCCTGGCACAAATAGGTGAGTACACATATATGTAACATGAATGATGTGTTCCTTCTCGACTCTCAATAAGGGATTCCAGGGTTCGAATCGCGGTCGGGCAGGGCTGTAATTGTTGGTAGCGTTTCCTATCACCCAATGCACCTGTTCACCTAGCAGTAAATAGGTATCCAGGAGTTAGTGAGCTACTTGCATCCTGGTGAGTGAGGGTTAGTTTAACCTTGTGGGGTGGGTGTTGGAGACCACTTTATAAGCCTAACATGTATATATAGACTGCCTGTCTGCCTGTCCCCCGACTCAAAGAAGTTATATGTATTGACTCAATGAAGCCTAAGTGAACATAATCCAAGGCCTAAGAGTAGTCATTCGTGCTTAGAAGAGGATTGTTTAGGTTTTATAAATAGCGGCGGGTGGCATTTATAAGCGATTTGTGCGAGATCAATGGCATCCAAACATTTCCATGTTGGTGCAATAGTCCACTTTTGGTTGGTTTGTTTGACTATAAGAACTATCATTAATGGAGAATTGGCTGGTATGTGTGAGTATCCTCCGCCGCAGTTACCATTATCATCACTCACTCACTCACTCACAAGTTATTGGTTACCACTTGTATACAATAACAACGGCCATACTACCACTTAAAGGACACTGCTTCTCGTCCCATTAGCCAAGTTAAGCAACTTTCAATTTGGTTAGTAATTGGATGGGTAACCTGCCTGGTAACACCAACTGCTAGTGCTGCTGATGGCATTCATATTTGGGCAGTCCCTGTGGATCAGTGGTAAGGCACTCACCTCGCGCTTCGCAAGCGATTTCGCCTGGGTTCATATCCTGGCTGGCAGGGGAAGAGCGGATTGACTAGGCACCAATCCTTAACTTAACGATTATCTTCACGAAGCAGTGAATGGGTACCTGGTTGTTAAACGGTTTGTCGGGTTGTGTTCCAGGGAAAATTAACAATGAGTTTGTGTGTACTCACCTAATTGTACTCACCTTATTGTGCTTGCAGGGGTTGAGCTCTGGCTCTTTGGTCCCGCCTCTCAACCGTCAATCAACAGGAGTACTAGTTCCTGAGCCTATTGGGCTCTATCATATCTACACTTGAAACTGTGTATGGAGTCAGCCTCCACCACATCACTTCCTAATGCATTCCATTTGTCAACTACTCTGACACTAAAAAAGTTCTTTCTAATATCTCTGTGTCTCATTTGGGCACTCAGTTTCCACCTGTGTCCCCTAGTACGTGTGCCCTTTGTGTTAAATAGCCTACCTTCATCTACCTCATCGATTCCCATGAGAATCTTGAATGTGGTGATCATGTCCCCCTTAACTCTTCTGTCTTCCAACGAAGTGAGGTTTAATTCCCGTAGTCTCTCCTCGTTGCTCATACCTCTTAGCTCGGGTTCTAGTCTGGTGGCAAACCTTGGAACCTTTTCCAGTTTAGTCTTATGCTTGACTAGATGTGGACTCCATGCTGGAGCTGCATACTTCAGGATTGGTCTGACATATGTGGTATATAATGTTCTCAAAGATTCCTTTCAGTGTGTGTGTATTTTATAAGAAAGAGACACATAAACATGTGTGTGAATGAATATGTACACCAATTAATAGTGAATGGGCTGCCATGTGTGAGTATTAATGTATACTATGGGCCACACTCACTGAAATATGTTGTCTGTGTGTGTACATACGTGTAATTGGAGTGACTTATCCACGTGAATTTATCTGTGTGTGTATATATCCAATATGAGTGATCCTTGTCATAATTGTGACAGTTTCTGCAATTTGACTGTCGAGACTGTATGTATGTTTGTATATATATATATATGTGTGTGTGTGTGTGTGTGTGTGTGTGTGTGTGTGTGTGTGTGTGTGTGTGTGTGTGTGTGTGTGTGTGTGTGTGTGTGTGTGTGTGTGTGTGTGTGTGAGTGTGTGTGTATATGTGTGTGTGCGCGCGCGCGCGCACGAATGTCGCGCTCTGAAATATGTACCTATGATTATTAGAGTATACCATTCGAGAAAAAATGTCTAACTATTTATCGGTCCATTCTCTCTCTGTGCCGGCCTTCCTGCTAAAACTTGTCCACTCATTATGCTGTTGAATATCTATCTCCAATGGTCATTTACCGTTAATTAATATATTATTAAGCAGATAAAGTCCTTTACAAATCTCTTCACCTTTTAAAGCACATATCTTTCTTCTAACATGAATCACTATAACTCATATACTTTCATCAGTTCCAAACACTTTTCTTATTCCTTCCTAAACATCTTTCCTTATATAACCTATCTCCACAAATTAATATCTTAATGATTAACTAGCAACTCCATGCCTCTCCCTCAGGTCCCCCCTCTGCTGCTCCCTGGGCCCCCACCCCCCTACCAACACCCTACCCCCCAACCGAGGCCCAAATATAACTACCCCTATACCACAATTACCAGAGACCAACCCCCCCCCCCATTCCCCCAACCCCAGCCTAACAGAGAAAATGGCCGCCACAACGCTATACTTACCCAGCCGAACCGTTCGTTCGCGTATGTACTATTTATTGTTGAAAAAACTTAGAATTAAACAAACCGGATTTTCAATTCCTAGTAAACACATATATATATGTATACAAAACGAGGCCTAGATTAGCACATATTAGGTATTGGATTGCTTGTTTACCATTCACAAACTCATTTGGACACACACACACATCACACTAAATATTAAATAATACATACCTTTAAACACACACACACACACACACACACACACACACACACACACACACACACACACACACACACACACGTCAGTTTGCCTAAATTCTCCAATATTCATTCATGAAACTGCCTCACTGGACTGCAACCTCATCGAATAAGCTGTTATGAATTTCTATCTGTCAACACAAACTCACAACTTCACACGTCAATCATTGCAAATGTTGATAAATAGACACTAACTAACCTTACTACGAGATATAAATACAAGTGCAAAATTTGATTCAGAAGGCAACTCCAGCGTGGCCTAGTCGGATAGAACATGTTCTTAATCCGGATAGACCTGCGTTCGAGCCTGTCGGAACGGTTGCAAGTACAGGGCACAGATTTATCTGTGTGTCCCCTCCTATAGGAGCATCAGTTTCGATAGATTCTCTGGATAGCTGAAGATTGATTGACTGACCCCTTGGAATGTGGGGAAGGGTTGAAATCCGGGGGCCCACGGACGGATACCTGGATCCACTGACCTCGGGCAGGTCTTTCAATTCACCTGGATTTCAGGTGGGGAGAAGGGAGGCAATTTGGGTCGACACAAATAGCTTCCTGGACCCAAAACCCCAAAGACACCCGGACACACAGGACTCAAGACACACGCGGAATCAAGACACACACGGACTCAAGACACACGCAGACTCAAGACACACACGGACTCAAGACACACGCGGACTCAAGACACACACGGAATCAAGACACACGCGGACTCAAGACACACGCGGAATCAAGACACACACGGACTCAAGACACACGCGGACTCAAGACACACACGGACTAAAGACACACACGGACTCAAGACACACACGGACTCAAGACACACGCGGAATCAAGACACACACGGACTCAAGACACACACGGACTCAAGACACACACGGACTCAAGACACACGCGGACTCAAGACACACACGGAATCAAGACACACATGGACACTAACACGATCCCAAGGTGGAGATAAGGGAGGCAATTTGAGGGGACACAAATGGCATCCTGGACTCAATACCCCAGGGATAATGACACGGACACGGACACGGATACGGACACTCATAGACTCTAACGGACACGGACACACGGAATCAACACACGTACTCAAGACACCCACGGACTCAAGACACACAGAATCAAGACACACACGGACTCAAGACACTCACAGAATCAAGACACAAACGGACTCAAGATACACACGGACTCAAGACACACACAGAATCAAGACACACATGGACACTGACACGATCCCAAGGTGGAGATAAGGGAGGCAATTTGAGGGGACACAAATGGCATCCTGGACTCAAAACCCCGGGGACAATGACATAGACATTGACACGGACACTAACTAACCTAACCTAACCTAACCTAAGACTAACCTAAGACTCTGACGGACACGGGAACATACGGAATCAAGACACACGCGGAAACAAGACACACTCAGGAGACACACACGAAATCAAGACACATAAGGAATCAAGGCACAGACGGAATCAAGACACACACGGAATCAAGAAACACAAGGAATCAAGAAACACAAGGAATCAGGGCACACACGGAATCAAGAACCACAAGGAATCAAGACACAAACGGAATCAAGACACACACGGAATCAAGAAACACAAGGAATCAAGGCACAGACGGAATCAAGACACACACGGAATCAAGACACACACGGAATCAAGAAACACAAGGAATCAAGGCACAGACGGAATCAAGACACACACGGAATCAAGAAACACAAGGAATCAAGACACACACGGAATCAAGAAACACAAGGAATCAAGACACAAACGGAATCAAGACACACACGGAATCAAGAGACACAAGGAATCAAGACACACACGGAATCAAGAAACACAAGGAACCAAGGCACAGACGGAATCAAGACACACACGGAATCAAGACACACACGGAATCAAGACACACACGGAATCAAGAAACACAAGGAATCAAGACACACACGGAATCAAGAAACACAAGGAATCAAGGCACAGACGGAATCAAGACACACACGGAATCAAGACACACACTGAATCAAGAAACACAAGGAATCAAGACACACAAGGAATCAAGGCACACACGGAATCAAGAAACACAAGGAATCAAGACACAAACGGATTCAAGACACACACGGAATCAAGAAACACAAGGAATCAAGAAACACAAGGAATCAAGAAACACAAGGAATCAAAACTCAACTCAAGACACATACACGGACAGAGATAAAAAATTTAAACATCTAAGGAATGTGCCGTTTTTTTTATCAAAAAAACAGTTTTAAATTTGTCAACGTGAGAACTGCCAGAAGGTCAATCATCGGCTGTCCAGAGAATCTATCGAACCTGATGCTGCTGCAGGAGAGGACAATATGTGCCCTGTAATTGCAACCGTTTCGACAGGCTCGAACGCAGGTCTATCCGGATTAAGAATATGTTCTATCCGACTTGGATCGAACATGTTCAAAGTAACATTTCTAACGTGTAAAGAAGAATGAACCTTTTTTTCAACCTATGCGAGACAAATAATTGAATATGCAGCCCCAGCCTTTTTTCTAACAGAGCTGAGAGTTATGAGTTACATAACTTCTGGAAAACTACTTGGGCAATTGATTGATGGTTGAGAGGTGGGACCAAAGATCTGAATATCAAACTTAGCAAACACAACTAGGTGAATACAACTAGGTGAGAACAAACTTACAAAAACCCACAGTTGTAGATGCAAACTCCATTCATAATTTTAAAAGTTGATATGACAGGAAAATAGACCAGGAGTCATTGCTTTAAACAACCGGCGGCTATATTGTCAGCGTTCAAAAACTGATGCTCAGTCCTGCAAGTACAAATAGGTGAGTACACAGAAATATGAAACATGTATGTGTTCCTTCTAGACTAACGATCGGGGATTCCTGGATCGAAACCCGGCCAGGCAGGACTGAAATTATTGGTAGCGTTTCCTATCACCTAATGCCTCTGTTCTCCTAGCAGTAAACAGGTATCCAGGAGTTGTGAGCTTCATGTAGGGTTGCATCCTGGTGAGGGTCAGTCAGGGTCAGTTTAGGTGTTCGATCTTGTGAGGTGGGTGTTGGTTAGGTTAGGTTAGGTTAAGTTTGGTTAGGTTAGGTTAGGTTAGGTTAGGTTAAGTTTGGTTAGGTTAGGTTTGGTTAGGTTAGATTAGGTTAGGTTAGGTTAGGTTAAGTTTGGTTAGGTTAGGTTAAGTTTGGTTAGGTTAGGTTAAGTTTGGTTAGGTTAGTTAGGTTAGGTTTGGTTAAGTTTAGGTTAGGTTAGTTAGGTTAGGTTAGGTTAGTTAGGTTAGGTTTGGTTAGGTTAGGTTAGGTTACCTTACCTTGAGGTGCTTCCGGGGCTTAGCGTCCCCGCGGCCCGGTCGTCGACCAGGCTTCCTGGTTGCCGGACTGATCAACCAGGCTGTTGGACGCGGCTACTCGCAGCCTGACGTATGAGTCACAGCCTGGTTGATCAGGTATCCTTTGGAGGTGCTTATCCAGTTCTCTCTTGAACACTGTGAGGGGTCGGCCAGTTATGCCCCTTATGTGTAGTGGAAGCGTGTTGAACAGTCTCGGACCTCTGATGTTGATAGAGTTCTCTCTCAGAGTACCAGTTGCACCTCTGTTTTTCAACGGGGGTATTCTGCACATCCTGCCATGTCTTCTGGTCTCATGAGATGTTATTTCTGTGTGCAGGTTTGGGACCAGCCCCTAGGTTAGGTTAAGTTTGGTTTGGCTAGGTTAAGTTTGGTTAGGTTAGGTTAAGTTTGGTTAGGTTAGTTAGGTTAGGTTTGGTTATGTTTAGGTTAGGTTAGTTAGGTTAGGTTAGGATAGTTAGGTTAGGTTTGGTTAGGTTAGGTTAGGTTAGGTTAAGTTTGGTTAGGTTAGGTTTGGTTAAGTTAGGTTAGGTTAGGTTTAGGTTAGGTTAGGTTAGGTTAGGTTAGTTAGGTTAGGTTTGGTTAGGTTTAGGTTAGGTTAGTTAAGTTAGGATAGATTAGGTTAGGTTAGGTTAGTTAGGTTAGGTTTGGTTAGGTTAGGTTAGGTTAGGTTAGGTTACGTTAGTTAGGTTAGGTTAGATTAGTTAGGTTAGGTTAGTAAGGTTAGGTTAGGTTAGGTTAGTTAGGTTAGGTTAGTTAGGTTAGGTTTGGTTAGGTTAGCTTAGTTAGGTAAGTTAGGTAGATTGGGTTTAGGTGTAGGCTAGGTTAGGTTTAGATTAGGTTAGGTTATATTAGGTTTGGTTTTAGATTGTGGTAGGTTATAGGTTAGGGTAGGGTATAGGCTAGGCTAGGTTAAGTTAGGAAATAGGCCAAGAGTTATTGCTATAAACAACTGACGGCTTAAAGGCAGACTCTAAGATTAATGCTCGATCCTCCTGGCACAAATAGGTGAGTACACATATATGTAACATGAATGATGTGTTCCTTCTCGACTCTCAATAAGGGATTCCAGGGTTCGAATCGCGGTCGGGCAGGGCTGTAATTGTTGGTAGCGTTTCCTATCACCCAATGCACCTGTTCACCTAGCAGTAAATAGGTATCCAGGAGTTAGTGAGCTACTTGCATCCTGGTGAGTGAGGGTTAGTTTAACCTTGTGGGGTGGGTGTTGGAGACCACTTTATAAGCCTAACATGTATATATAGACTGCCTGTCTGCCTGTCCCCCGACTCAAAGAAGTTATATGTATTGACTCAATGAAGCCTAAGTGAACATAATCCAAGGCCTAAGAGTAGTCATTCGTGCTTAGAAGAGGATTGTTTAGGTTTTATAAATAGCGGCGGGTGGCATTTATAAGCGATTTGTGCGAGATCAATGGCATCCAAACATTTCCATGTTGGTGCAATAGTCCACTTTTGGTTGGTTTGTTTGACTATAAGAACTATCATTAATGGAGAATTGGCTGGTATGTGTGAGTATCCTCCGCCGCAGTTACCATTATCATCACTCACTCACTCACTCACAAGTTATTGGTTACCACTTGTATACAATAACAACGGCCATACTACCACTTAAAGGACACTGCTTCTCGTCCCATTAGCCAAGTTAAGCAACTTTCAATTTGGTTAGTAATTGGATGGGTAACCTGCCTGGTAACACCAACTGCTAGTGCTGCTGATGGCATTCATATTTGGGCAGTCCCTGTGGATCAGTGGTAAGGCACTCACCTCGCGCTTCGCAAGCGATTTCGCCTGGGTTCATATCCTGGCTGGCAGGGGAAGAGCGGATTGACTAGGCACCAATCCTTAACTTAACGATTATCTTCACGAAGCAGTGAATGGGTACCTGGTTGTTAAACGGTTTGTCGGGTTGTGTTCCAGGGAAAATTAACAATGAGTTTGTGTGTACTCACCTAATTGTACTCACCTTATTGTGCTTGCAGGGGTTGAGCTCTGGCTCTTTGGTCCCGCCTCTCAACCGTCAATCAACAGGAGTACTAGTTCCTGAGCCTATTGGGCTCTATCATATCTACACTTGAAACTGTGTATGGAGTCAGCCTCCACCACATCACTTCCTAATGCATTCCATTTGTCAACTACTCTGACACTAAAAAAGTTCTTTCTAATATCTCTGTGTCTCATTTGGGCACTCAGTTTCCACCTGTGTCCCCTAGTACGTGTGCCCTTTGTGTTAAATAGCCTACCTTCATCTACCTCATCGATTCCCATGAGAATCTTGAATGTGGTGATCATGTCCCCCTTAACTCTTCTGTCTTCCAACGAAGTGAGGTTTAATTCCCGTAGTCTCTCCTCGTTGCTCATACCTCTTAGCTCGGGTTCTAGTCTGGTGGCAAACCTTGGAACCTTTTCCAGTTTAGTCTTATGCTTGACTAGATGTGGACTCCATGCTGGAGCTGCATACTTCAGGATTGGTCTGACATATGTGGTATATAATGTTCTCAAAGATTCCTTTCAGTGTGTGTGTATTTTATAAGAAAGAGACACATAAACATGTGTGTGAATGAATATGTACACCAATTAATAGTGAATGGGCTGCCATGTGTGAGTATTAATGTATACTATGGGCCACACTCACTGAAATATGTTGTCTGTGTGTGTACATACGTGTAATTGGAGTGACTTATCCACGTGAATTTATCTGTGTGTGTATATATCCAATATGAGTGATCCTTGTCATAATTGTGACAGTTTCTGCAATTTGACTGTCGAGACTGTATGTATGTTTGTATATATATATATATGTGTGTGTGTGTGTGTGTGTGTGTGTGTGTGTGTGTGTGTGTGTGTGTGTGTGTGTGTGTGTGTGTGTGTGTGTGTGTGTGTGTGTGTGTGTGTGTGTGTGTGTGTGTGTGTGAGTGTGTGTGTATATGTGTGTGTGCGCGCGCGCGCGCACGAATGTCGCGCTCTGAAATATGTACCTATGATTATTAGAGTATACCATTCGAGAAAAAATGTCTAACTATTTATCGGTCCATTCTCTCTCTGTGCCGGCCTTCCTGCTAAAACTTGTCCACTCATTATGCTGTTGAATATCTATCTCCAATGGTCATTTACCGTTAATTAATATATTATTAAGCAGATAAAGTCCTTTACAAATCTCTTCACCTTTTAAAGCACATATCTTTCTTCTAACATGAATCACTATAACTCATATACTTTCATCAGTTCCAAACACTTTTCTTATTCCTTCCTAAACATCTTTCCTTATATAACCTATCTCCACAAATTAATATCTTAATGATTAACTAGCAACTCCATGTCTCTCCCTCAGGTCCCCCCTCTGCTGCTCCCTGGGCCCCCACCCCCCTACCAACACCCTACCCCCCAACCGAGGCCCAAATATAACTACCCCTATACCACAATTACCAGAGACCAACCCCCCCCCCCCATTCCCCCAACCCCAGCCTAACAGAGAAAATGGCCGCCACAACGCTATACTTACCCAGCCGAACCGTTCGTTCGCGTATGTACTATTTATTGTTGAAAAAACTTAGAATTAAACAAACCGGATTTTCAATTCCTAGTAAACACATATATATATGTATACAAAACGAGGCCTAGATTAGCACATATTAGGTATTGGATTGCTTGTTTACCATTCACAAACTCATTTGGACACACACACACATCACACTAAATATTAAATAATACATACCTTTAAACACACACACACACACACACACACACACACACACACACACACACACACACACACACACACACACACACACACACACACACACACGTCAGTTTGCCTAAATTCTCCAATATTCATTCATGAAACTGCCTCACTGGACTGCAACCTCATCGAATAAGCTGTTATGAATTTCTATCTGTCAACACAAACTCACAACTTCACACGTCAATCATTGCAAATGTTGATAAATAGACACTAACTAACCTTACTACGAGATATAAATACAAGTGCAAAATTTGATTCAGAAGGCAACTCCAGCGTGGCCTAGTCGGATAGAACATGTTCTTAATCCGGATAGACCTGCGTTCGAGCCTGTCGGAACGGTTGCAAGTACAGGGCACAGATTTATCTGTGTGTCCCCTCCTGTAGGAGCATCAGTTTCGATAGATTCTCTGGATAGCTGAAGATTGATTGACTGACCCCTTGGAATGTGGGGAAGGGTTGAAATCCGGGGGCCCACGGACGGATACCTGGATCCACTGACCTCGGGCAGGTCTTTCAATTCACCTGGATTTCAGGTGGGGAGAAGGGAGGCAATTTGGGTCGACACAAATAGCTTCCTGGACCCAAAACCCCAAAGACACCCGGACACACAGGACTCAAGACACACGCGGAATCAAGACACACACGGACTCAAGACACACGCAGACTCAAGACACACACGGACTCAAGACACACGCGGACTCAAGACACACACGGAATCAAGACACACGCGGACTCAAGACACACGCGGAATCAAGACACACACGGACTCAAGACACACGCGGACTCAAGACACACACGGACTAAAGACACACACGGACTCAAGACACACACGGACTCAAGACACACGCGGAATCAAGACACACACGGACTCAAGACACACACGGACTCAAGACACACACGGACTCAAGACACACGCGGACTCAAGACACACACGGAATCAAGACACACATGGACACTAACACGATCCCAAGGTGGAGATAAGGGAGGCAATTTGAGGGGACACAAATGGCATCCTGGACTCAATACCCCAGGGATAATGACACGGACACGGACACGGATACGGACACTCATAGACTCTAACGGACACGGACACACGGAATCAACACACGTACTCAAGACACCCACGGACTCAAGACACACAGAATCAAGACACACACGGACTCAAGACACTCACAGAATCAAGACACAAACGGACTCAAGATACACACGGACTCAAGACACACACAGAATCAAGACACACATGGACACTGACACGATCCCAAGGTGGAGATAAGGGAGGCAATTTGAGGGGACACAAATGGCATCCTGGACTCAAAACCCCGGGGACAATGACATAGACATTGACACGGACACTAACTAACCTAACCTAACCTAACCTAAGACTAACCTAAGACTCTGACGGACACGGGAACATACGGAATCAAGACACACGCGGAAACAAGACACACTCAGGAGACACACACGAAATCAAGACACATAAGGAATCAAGGCACAGACGGAATCAAGACACACACGGAATCAAGAAACACAAGGAATCAAGAAACACAAGGAATCAGGGCACACACGGAATCAAGAACCACAAGGAATCAAGACACAAACGGAATCAAGACACACACGGAATCAAGAAACACAAGGAATCAAGGCACAGACGGAATCAAGACACACACGGAATCAAGACACACACGGAATCAAGAAACACAAGGAATCAAGGCACAGACGGAATCAAGACACACACGGAATCAAGAAACACAAGGAATCAAGACACACACGGAATCAAGAAACACAAGGAATCAAGACACAAACGGAATCAAGACACACACGGAATCAAGAGACACAAGGAATCAAGACACACACGGAATCAAGAAACACAAGGAACCAAGGCACAGACGGAATCAAGACACACACGGAATCAAGAAACACAAGGAACCAAGGCACAGACGGAATCAAGACACACACGGAATCAAGACACACACGGAATCAAGACACACACGGAATCAAGAAACACAAGGAATCAAGACACACACGGAATCAAGAAACACAAGGAATCAAGGCACAGACGGAATCAAGACACACACGGAATCAAGACACACACTGAATCAAGAAACACAAGGAATCAAGACACACAAGGAATCAAGGCACACACGGAATCAAGAAACACAAGGAATCAAGACACAAACGGATTCAAGACACACACGGAATCAAGAAACACAAGGAATCAAGAAACACAAGGAATCAAGAAACACAAGGAATCAAAACTCAACTCAAGACACATACACGGACAGAGATAAAAAATTTAAACATCTAAGGAATGTGCCGTTTTTTTTATCAAAAAAACAGTTTTAAATTTGTCAACGTGAGAACTGCCAGAAGGTCAATCATCGGCTGTCCAGAGAATCTATCGAACCTGATGCTGCTGCAGGAGAGGACAATATGTGCCCTGTAATTGCAACCGTTTCGACAGGCTCGAACGCAGGTCTATCCGGATTAAGAATATGTTCTATCCGACTTGGATCGAACATGTTCAAAGTAACATTTCTAACGTGTAAAGAAGAATGAACCTTTTTTTCAACCTATGCGAGACAAATAATTGAATATGCAGCCCCAGCCTTTTTTCTAACAGAGCTGAGAGTTATGAGTTACATAACTTCTGGAAAACTACTTGGGCAATTGATTGATGGTTGAGAGGTGGGACCAAAGATCTGAATATCAAACTTAGCAAACACAACTAGGTGAATACAACTAGGTGAGAACAAACTTACAAAAACCCACAGTTGTAGATGCAAACTCCATTCATAATTTTAAAAGTTGATATGACAGGAAAATAGACCAGGAGTCATTGCTTTAAACAACCGGCGGCTATATTGTCAGCGTTCAAAAACTGATGCTCAGTCCTGCAAGTACAAATAGGTGAGTACACAGAAATATGAAACATGTATGTGTTCCTTCTAGACTAACGATCGGGGATTCCTGGATCGAAACCCGGCCAGGCAGGACTGAAATTATTGGTAGCGTTTCCTATCACCTAATGCCTCTGTTCTCCTAGCAGTAAACAGGTATCCAGGAGTTGTGAGCTTCATGTAGGGTTGCATCCTGGTGAGGGTCAGTCAGGGTCAGTTTAGGTGTTCGATCTTGTGAGGTGGGTGTTGGTTAGGTTAGGTTAGGTTAAGTTTGGTTAGGTTAGGTTAGGTTAGGTTAGGTTAGGTTAAGTTTGGTTAGGTTAGGTTTGGTTAGGTTAGATTAGGTTAGGTTAGGTTAGGTTAAGTTTGGTTAGGTTAGGTTAAGTTTGGTTAGGTTAGGTTAAGTTTGGTTAGGTTAGTTAGGTTAGGTTTGGTTAAGTTTAGGTTAGGTTAGTTAGGTTAGGTTAGGTTAGTTAGGTTAGGTTTGGTTAGGTTAGGTTAGGTTACCTTACCTTGAGGTGCTTCCGGGGCTTAGCGTCCCCGCGGCCCGGTCGTCGACCAGGCTTCCTGGTTGCCGGACTGATCAACCAGGCTGTTGGACGCGGCTACTCGCAGCCTGACGTATGAGTCACAGCCTGGTTGATCAGGTATCCTTTGGAGGTGCTTATCCAGTTCTCTCTTGAACACTGTGAGGGGTCGGCCAGTTATGCCCCTTATGTGTAGTGGAAGCGTGTTGAACAGTCTCGGACCTCTGATGTTGATAGAGTTCTCTCTCAGAGTACCAGTTGCACCTCTGTTTTTCAACGGGGGTATTCTGCACATCCTGCCATGTCTTCTGGTCTCATGAGATGTTATTTCTGTGTGCAGGTTTGGGACCAGCCCCTAGGTTAGGTTAAGTTTGGTTAGGCTAGGTTAAGTTTGGTTAGGTTAGGTTAAGTTTGGTTAGGTTAGTTAGGTTAGGTTTGGTTATGTTTAGGTTAGGTTAGTTAGGTTAGGTTAGGATAGTTAGGTTAGGTTTGGTTAGGTTAGGTTAGGTTAGGTTAAGTTTGGTTAGGTTAGGTTTGGTTAAGTTAGGTTAGGTTAGGTTTAGGTTAGGTTAGGTTAGGTTAGGTTAGTTAGGTTAGGTTTGGTTAGGTTTAGGTTAGGTTAGTTAAGTTAGGATAGATTAGGTTAGGTTAGGTTAGTTAGGTTAGGTTTGGTTAGGTTAGGTTAGGTTAGGTTAGGTTACGTTAGTTAGGTTAGGTTAGATTAGTTAGGTTAGGTTAGTAAGGTTAGGTTAGGTTAGGTTAGTTAGGTTAGGTTAGTTAGGTTAGGTTTGGTTAGGTTAGCTTAGTTAGGTAAGTTAGGTAGATTGGGTTTAGGTGTAGGCTAGGTTAGGTTTAGATTAGGTTAGGTTATATTAGGTTTGGTTTTAGATTGTGGTAGGTTATAGGTTAGGGTAGGGTATAGGCTAGGCTAGGTTAAGTTAGGAAATAGGCCAAGAGTTATTGCTATAAACAACTGACGGCTTAAAGGCAGACTCTAAGATTAATGCTCGATCCTCCTGGCACAAATAGGTGAGTACACATATATGTAACATGAATGATGTGTTCCTTCTCGACTCTCAATAAGGGATTCCAGGGTTCGAATCGCGGTCGGGCAGGGCTGTAATTGTTGGTAGCGTTTCCTATCACCCAATGCACCTGTTCACCTAGCAGTAAATAGGTATCCAGGAGTTAGTGAGCTACTTGCATCCTGGTGAGTGAGGGTTAGTTTAACCTTGTGGGGTGGGTGTTGGAGACCACTTTATAAGCCTAACATGTATATATAGACTGCCTGTCTGCCTGTCCCCCGACTCAAAGAAGTTATATGTATTGACTCAATGAAGCCTAAGTGAACATAATCCAAGGCCTAAGAGTAGTCATTCGTGCTTAGAAGAGGATTGTTTAGGTTTTATAAATAGCGGCGGGTGGCATTTATAAGCGATTTGTGCGAGATCAATGGCATCCAAACATTTCCATGTTGGTGCAATAGTCCACTTTTGGTTGGTTTGTTTGACTATAAGAACTATCATTAATGGAGAATTGGCTGGTATGTGTGAGTATCCTCCGCCGCAGTTACCATTATCATCACTCACTCACTCACTCACAAGTTATTGGTTACCACTTGTATACAATAACAACGGCCATACTACCACTTAAAGGACACTGCTTCTCGTCCCATTAGCCAAGTTAAGCAACTTTCAATTTGGTTAGTAATTGGATGGGTAACCTGCCTGGTAACACCAACTGCTAGTGCTGCTGATGGCATTCATATTTGGGCAGTCCCTGTGGATCAGTGGTAAGGCACTCACCTCGCGCTTCGCAAGCGATTTCGCCTGGGTTCATATCCTGGCTGGCAGGGGAAGAGCGGATTGACTAGGCACCAATCCTTAACTTAACGATTATCTTCACGAAGCAGTGAATGGGTACCTGGTTGTTAAACGGTTTGTCGGGTTGTGTTCCAGGGAAAATTAACAATGAGTTTGTGTGTACTCACCTAATTGTACTCACCTTATTGTGCTTGCAGGGGTTGAGCTCTGGCTCTTTGGTCCCGCCTCTCAACCGTCAATCAACAGGAGTACTAGTTCCTGAGCCTATTGGGCTCTATCATATCTACACTTGAAACTGTGTATGGAGTCAGCCTCCACCACATCACTTCCTAATGCATTCCATTTGTCAACTACTCTGACACTAAAAAAGTTCTTTCTAATATCTCTGTGTCTCATTTGGGCACTCAGTTTCCACCTGTGTCCCCTAGTACGTGTGCCCTTTGTGTTAAATAGCCTACCTTCATCTACCTCATCGATTCCCATGAGAATCTTGAATGTGGTGATCATGTCCCCCTTAACTCTTCTGTCTTCCAACGAAGTGAGGTTTAATTCCCGTAGTCTCTCCTCGTTGCTCATACCTCTTAGCTCGGGTTCTAGTCTGGTGGCAAACCTTGGAACCTTTTCCAGTTTAGTCTTATGCTTGACTAGATGTGGACTCCATGCTGGAGCTGCATACTTCAGGATTGGTCTGACATATGTGGTATATAATGTTCTCAAAGATTCCTTTCAGTGTGTGTGTATTTTATAAGAAAGAGACACATAAACATGTGTGTGAATGAATATGTACACCAATTAATAGTGAATGGGCTGCCATGTGTGAGTATTAATGTATACTATGGGCCACACTCACTGAAATATGTTGTCTGTGTGTGTACATACGTGTAATTGGAGTGACTTATCCACGTGAATTTATCTGTGTGTGTATATATCCAATATGAGTGATCCTTGTCATAATTGTGACAGTTTCTGCAATTTGACTGTCGAGACTGTATGTATGTTTGTATATATATATATATGTGTGTGTGTGTGTGTGTGTGTGTGTGTGTGTGTGTGTGTGTGTGTGTGTGTGTGTGTGTGTGTGTGTGTGTGTGTGTGTGTGTGTGTGTGTGTGTGTGTGTGTGTGTGTGTGTGTGTGAGTGTGTGTGTATATGTGTGTGTGCGCGCGCGCGCGCACGAATGTCGCGCTCTGAAATATGTACCTATGATTATTAGAGTATACCATTCGAGAAAAAATGTCTAACTATTTATCGGTCCATTCTCTCTCTGTGCCGGCCTTCCTGCTAAAACTTGTCCACTCATTATGCTGTTGAATATCTATCTCCAATGGTCATTTACCGTTAATTAATATATTATTAAGCAGATAAAGTCCTTTACAAATCTCTTCACCTTTTAAAGCACATATCTTTCTTCTAACATGAATCACTATAACTCATATACTTTCATCAGTTCCAAACACTTTTCTTATTCCTTCCTAAACATCTTTCCTTATATAACCTATCTCCACAAATTAATATCTTAATGATTAACTAGCAACTCCATGTCTCTCCCTCAGGTCCCCCCTCTGCTGCTCCCTGGGCCCCCACCCCCCTACCAACACCCTACCCCCCAACCGAGGCCCAAATATAACTACCCCTATACCACAATTACCAGAGACCAACCCCCCCCCCCCATTCCCCCAACCCCAGCCTAACAGAGAAAATGGCCGCCACAACGCTATACTTACCCAGCCGAACCGTTCGTTCGCGTATGTACTATTTATTGTTGAAAAAACTTAGAATTAAACAAACCGGATTTTCAATTCCTAGTAAACACATATATATATGTATACAAAACGAGGCCTAGATTAGCACATATTAGGTATTGGATTGCTTGTTTACCATTCACAAACTCATTTGGACACACACACACATCACACTAAATATTAAATAATACATACCTTTAAACACACACACACACACACACACACACACACACACACACACACACACACACACACACACACACACACACACACACACACACACGTCAGTTTGCCTAAATTCTCCAATATTCATTCATGAAACTGCCTCACTGGACTGCAACCTCATCGAATAAGCTGTTATGAATTTCTATCTGTCAACACAAACTCACAACTTCACACGTCAATCATTGCAAATGTTGATAAATAGACACTAACTAACCTTACTACGAGATATAAATACAAGTGCAAAATTTGATTCAGAAGGCAACTCCAGCGTGGCCTAGTCGGATAGAACATGTTCTTAATCCGGATAGACCTGCGTTCGAGCCTGTCGGAACGGTTGCAAGTACAGGGCACAGATTTATCTGTGTGTCCCCTCCTGTAGGAGCATCAGTTTCGATAGATTCTCTGGATAGCTGAAGATTGATTGACTGACCCCTTGGAATGTGGGGAAGGGTTGAAATCCGGGGGCCCACGGACGGATACCTGGATCCACTGACCTCGGGCAGGTCTTTCAATTCACCTGGATTTCAGGTGGGGAGAAGGGAGGCAATTTGGGTCGACACAAATAGCTTCCTGGACCCAAAACCCCAAAGACACCCGGACACACAGGACTCAAGACACACGCGGAATCAAGACACACACGGACTCAAGACACACGCAGACTCAAGACACACACGGACTCAAGACACACGCGGACTCAAGACACACACGGAATCAAGACACACGCGGACTCAAGACACACGCGGAATCAAGACACACACGGACTCAAGACACACGCGGACTCAAGACACACACGGACTAAAGACACACACGGACTCAAGACACACACGGACTCAAGACACACGCGGAATCAAGACACACACGGACTCAAGACACACACGGACTCAAGACACACACGGACTCAAGACACACGCGGACTCAAGACACACACGGAATCAAGACACACATGGACACTAACACGATCCCAAGGTGGAGATAAGGGAGGCAATTTGAGGGGACACAAATGGCATCCTGGACTCAATACCCCAGGGATAATGACACGGACACGGACACGGATACGGACACTCATAGACTCTAACGGACACGGACACACGGAATCAACACACGTACTCAAGACACCCACGGACTCAAGACACACAGAATCAAGACACACACGGACTCAAGACACTCACAGAATCAAGACACAAACGGACTCAAGATACACACGGACTCAAGACACACACAGAATCAAGACACACATGGACACTGACACGATCCCAAGGTGGAGATAAGGGAGGCAATTTGAGGGGACACAAATGGCATCCTGGACTCAAAACCCCGGGGACAATGACATAGACATTGACACGGACACTAACTAACCTAACCTAACCTAACCTAAGACTAACCTAAGACTCTGACGGACACGGGAACATACGGAATCAAGACACACGCGGAAACAAGACACACTCAGGAGACACACACGAAATCAAGACACATAAGGAATCAAGGCACAGACGGAATCAAGACACACACGGAATCAAGAAACACAAGGAATCAAGAAACACAAGGAATCAGGGCACACACGGAATCAAGAACCACAAGGAATCAAGACACAAACGGAATCAAGACACACACGGAATCAAGAAACACAAGGAATCAAGGCACAGACGGAATCAAGACACACACGGAATCAAGACACACACGGAATCAAGAAACACAAGGAATCAAGGCACAGACGGAATCAAGACACACACGGAATCAAGAAACACAAGGAATCAAGACACACACGGAATCAAGAAACACAAGGAATCAAGACACAAACGGAATCAAGACACACACGGAATCAAGAGACACAAGGAATCAAGACACACACAGAATTAAGAAACACAAGGAACCAAGGCACAGACGGAATCAAGACACACACGGAATCAAGAAACACAAGAAACCAAGGCACAGACGGAATCAAGACACACACGGAATCAAGACACACACGGAATCAAGACACACACGGAATCAAGAAACACAAGGAATCAAGACACACACGGAATCAAGAAACACAAGGAATCAAGGCACAGACGGAATCAAGACACACACGGAATCAAGACACACACTGAATCAAGAAACACAAGGAATCAAGACACACAAGGAATCAAGGCACACACGGAATCAAGAAACACAAGGAATCAAGACACAAACGGATTCAAGACACACACGGAATCAAGAAACACAAGGAATCAAGAAACACAAGGAATCAAGAAACACAAGGAATCAAAACTCAACTCAAGACACATACACGGACAGAGATAAAAAATTTAAACATCTAAGGAATGTGCCGTTTTTTTTATCAAAAAAACAGTTTTAAATTTGTCAACGTGAGAACTGCCAGAAGGTCAATCATCGGCTGTCCAGAGAATCTATCGAACCTGATGCTGCTGCAGGAGAGGACAATATGTGCCCTGTAATTGCAACCGTTTCGACAGGCTCGAACGCAGGTCTATCCGGATTAAGAATATGTTCTATCCGACTTGGATCGAACATGTTCAAAGTAACATTTCTAACGTGTAAAGAAGAATGAACCTTTTTTTCAACCTATGCGAGACAAATAATTGAATATGCAGCCCCAGCCTTTTTTCTAACAGAGCTGAGAGTTATGAGTTACATAACTTCTGGAAAACTACTTGGGCAATTGATTGATGGTTGAGAGGTGGGACCAAAGATCTGAATATCAAACTTAGCAAACACAACTAGGTGAATACAACTAGGTGAGAACAAACTTACAAAAACCCACAGTTGTAGATGCAAACTCCATTCATAATTTTAAAAGTTGATATGACAGGAAAATAGACCAGGAGTCATTGCTTTAAACAACCGGCGGCTATATTGTCAGCGTTCAAAAACTGATGCTCAGTCCTGCAAGTACAAATAGGTGAGTACACAGAAATATGAAACATGTATGTGTTCCTTCTAGACTAACGATCGGGGATTCCTGGATCGAAACCCGGCCAGGCAGGACTGAAATTATTGGTAGCGTTTCCTATCACCTAATGCCTCTGTTCTCCTAGCAGTAAACAGGTATCCAGGAGTTGTGAGCTTCATGTAGGGTTGCATCCTGGTGAGGGTCAGTCAGGGTCAGTTTAGGTGTTCGATCTTGTGAGGTGGGTGTTGGTTAGGTTAGGTTAGGTTAAGTTTGGTTAGGTTAGGTTAGGTTAGGTTAGGTTAGGTTAAGTTTGGTTAGGTTAGGTTTGGTTAGGTTAGATTAGGTTAGGTTAGGTTAGGTTAAGTTTGGTTAGGTTAGGTTAAGTTTGGTTAGGTTAGGTTAAGTTTGGTTAGGTTAGTTAGGTTAGGTTTGGTTAAGTTTAGGTTAGGTTAGTTAGGTTAGGTTAGGTTAGTTAGGTTAGGTTTGGTTAGGTTAGGTTAGGTTACCTTACCTTGAGGTGCTTCCGGGGCTTAGCGTCCCCGCGGCCCGGTCGTCGACCAGGCTTCCTGGTTGCCGGACTGATCAACCAGGCTGTTGGACGCGGCTACTCGCAGCCTGACGTATGAGTCACAGCCTGGTTGATCAGGTATCCTTTGGAGGTGCTTATCCAGTTCTCTCTTGAACACTGTGAGGGGTCGGCCAGTTATGCCCCTTATGTGTAGTGGAAGCGTGTTGAACAGTCTCGGACCTCTGATGTTGATAGAGTTCTCTCTCAGAGTACCAGTTGCACCTCTGTTTTTCAACGGGGGTATTCTGCACATCCTGCCATGTCTTCTGGTCTCATGAGATGTTATTTCTGTGTGCAGGTTTGGGACCAGCCCCTAGGTTAGGTTAAGTTTGGTTAGGCTAGGTTAAGTTTGGTTAGGTTAGGTTAAGTTTGGTTAGGTTAGTTAGGTTAGGTTTGGTTATGTTTAGGTTAGGTTAGTTAGGTTAGGTTAGGATAGTTAGGTTAGGTTTGGTTAGGTTAGGTTAGGTTAGGTTAAGTTTGGTTAGGTTAGGTTTGGTTAAGTTAGGTTAGGTTAGGTTTAGGTTAGGTTAGGTTAGGTTAGGTTAGTTAGGTTAGGTTTGGTTAGGTTTAGGTTAGGTTAGTTAAGTTAGGATAGATTAGGTTAGGTTAGGTTAGTTAGGTTAGGTTTGGTTAGGTTAGGTTAGGTTAGGTTAGGTTACGTTAGTTAGGTTAGGTTAGATTAGTTAGGTTAGGTTAGTAAGGTTAGGTTAGGTTAGGTTAGTTAGGTTAGGTTAGTTAGGTTAGGTTTGGTTAGGTTAGCTTAGTTAGGTAAGTTAGGTAGATTGGGTTTAGGTGTAGGCTAGGTTAGGTTTAGATTAGGTTAGGTTATATTAGGTTTGGTTTTAGATTGTGGTAGGTTATAGGTTAGGGTAGGGTATAGGCTAGGCTAGGTTAAGTTAGGAAATAGGCCAAGAGTTATTGCTATAAACAACTGACGGCTTAAAGGCAGACTCTAAGATTAATGCTCGATCCTCCTGGCACAAATAGGTGAGTACACATATATGTAACATGAATGATGTGTTCCTTCTCGACTCTCAATAAGGGATTCCAGGGTTCGAATCGCGGTCGGGCAGGGCTGTAATTGTTGGTAGCGTTTCCTATCACCCAATGCACCTGTTCACCTAGCAGTAAATAGGTATCCAGGAGTTAGTGAGCTACTTGCATCCTGGTGAGTGAGGGTTAGTTTAACCTTGTGGGGTGGGTGTTGGAGACCACTTTATAAGCCTAACATGTATATATAGACTGCCTGTCTGCCTGTCCCCCGACTCAAAGAAGTTATATGTATTGACTCAATGAAGCCTAAGTGAACATAATCCAAGGCCTAAGAGTAGTCATTCGTGCTTAGAAGAGGATTGTTTAGGTTTTATAAATAGCGGCGGGTGGCATTTATAAGCGATTTGTGCGAGATCAATGGCATCCAAACATTTCCATGTTGGTGCAATAGTCCACTTTTGGTTGGTTTGTTTGACTATAAGAACTATCATTAATGGAGAATTGGCTGGTATGTGTGAGTATCCTCCGCCGCAGTTACCATTATCATCACTCACTCACTCACTCACAAGTTATTGGTTACCACTTGTATACAATAACAACGGCCATACTACCACTTAAAGGACACTGCTTCTCGTCCCATTAGCCAAGTTAAGCAACTTTCAATTTGGTTAGTAATTGGATGGGTAACCTGCCTGGTAACACCAACTGCTAGTGCTGCTGATGGCATTCATATTTGGGCAGTCCCTGTGGATCAGTGGTAAGGCACTCACCTCGCGCTTCGCAAGCGATTTCGCCTGGGTTCATATCCTGGCTGGCAGGGGAAGAGCGGATTGACTAGGCACCAATCCTTAACTTAACGATTATCTTCACGAAGCAGTGAATGGGTACCTGGTTGTTAAACGGTTTGTCGGGTTGTGTTCCAGGGAAAATTAACAATGAGTTTGTGTGTACTCACCTAATTGTACTCACCTTATTGTGCTTGCAGGGGTTGAGCTCTGGCTCTTTGGTCCCGCCTCTCAACCGTCAATCAACAGGAGTACTAGTTCCTGAGCCTATTGGGCTCTATCATATCTACACTTGAAACTGTGTATGGAGTCAGCCTCCACCACATCACTTCCTAATGCATTCCATTTGTCAACTACTCTGACACTAAAAAAGTTCTTTCTAATATCTCTGTGTCTCATTTGGGCACTCAGTTTCCACCTGTGTCCCCTAGTACGTGTGCCCTTTGTGTTAAATAGCCTACCTTCATCTACCTCATCGATTCCCATGAGAATCTTGAATGTGGTGATCATGTCCCCCTTAACTCTTCTGTCTTCCAACGAAGTGAGGTTTAATTCCCGTAGTCTCTCCTCGTTGCTCATACCTCTTAGCTCGGGTTCTAGTCTGGTGGCAAACCTTGGAACCTTTTCCAGTTTAGTCTTATGCTTGACTAGATGTGGACTCCATGCTGGAGCTGCATACTTCAGGATTGGTCTGACATATGTGGTATATAATGTTCTCAAAGATTCCTTTCAGTGTGTGTGTATTTTATAAGAAAGAGACACATAAACATGTGTGTGAATGAATATGTACACCAATTAATAGTGAATGGGCTGCCATGTGTGAGTATTAATGTATACTATGGGCCACACTCACTGAAATATGTTGTCTGTGTGTGTACATACGTGTAATTGGAGTGACTTATCCACGTGAATTTATCTGTGTGTGTATATATCCAATATGAGTGATCCTTGTCATAATTGTGACAGTTTCTGCAATTTGACTGTCGAGACTGTATGTATGTTTGTATATATATATATATGTGTGTGTGTGTGTGTGTGTGTGTGTGTGTGTGTGTGTGTGTGTGTGTGTGTGTGTGTGTGTGTGTGTGTGTGTGTGTGTGTGTGTGTGTGTGTGTGTGTGTGTGTGTGTGTGTGTGTGTGTGTGAGTGTGTGTGTATATGTGTGTGTGCGCGCGCGCGCGCACGAATGTCGCGCTCTGAAATATGTACCTATGATTATTAGAGTATACCATTCGAGAAAAAATGTCTAACTATTTATCGGTCCATTCTCTCTCTGTGCCGGCCTTCCTGCTAAAACTTGTCCACTCATTATGCTGTTGAATATCTATCTCCAATGGTCATTTACCGTTAATTAATATATTATTAAGCAGATAAAGTCCTTTACAAATCTCTTCACCTTTTAAAGCACATATCTTTCTTCTAACATGAATCACTATAACTCATATACTTTCATCAGTTCCAAACACTTTTCTTATTCCTTCCTAAACATCTTTCCTTATATAACCTATCTCCACAAATTAATATCTTAATGATTAACTAGCAACTCCATGCCTCTCCCTCAGGTCCCCCCTCTGCTGCTCCCTGGGCCCCCACCCCCCTACCAACACCCTACCCCCCAACCGAGGCCCAAATATAACTACCCCTATACCACAATTACCAGAGACCAACCCCCCCTTCCCCCAACCCCCGCCTAACAGAGAAAATGGCCGCCACAACGCTATACTTACCCAGCCGAACCGTTCGTTCGCGTATGTACTATTTATTGTTGAAAAAACTTAGAATAAAACAAACCGGATTTTCATTCCCTAGTAAACACATATATATATGTATACAAAACGAGGCCTAGATTAGCACATATTAGGTATTGGATTGCTTGTTTACCATTCACAAACTCATTTGGACACACACACACATCACACTAAATATTAAATAATACATACCTTTAAACACACACACACACACACACACACACACACACACACACACACACACACACACACACACACACACACACACACACACGTCAGTTTGCCTAAATTCTCCAATATTCATTCATGAAACTGCCTCACTGGACTGCAACCTCATCGAATAAGCTGTTATGAATTTCTATCTGTCAACACAAACTCACAACTTCACACGTCAATCATTGCAAATGTTGATAAATAGACACTAACTAACCTTACTACGAGATATAAATACAAGTGCAAAATTTGATTCAGAAGGCAACTCCAGCGTGGCCTAGTCGGATAGAACATGTTCTTAATCCGGATAGACCTGCGTTCGAGCCTGTCGGAACGGTTGCAAGTACAGGGCACAGATTTATCTGTGTGTCCCCTCCTGTAGGAGCATCAGTTTCGATAGATTCTCTGGATAGCTGAAGATTGATTGACTGACCCCTTGGAATGTGGGGAAGGGTTGAAATCCGGGGGCCCACGGACGGATACCTGGATCCACTGACCTCGGGCAGGTCTTTCAATT
The DNA here is from genome assembly GCF_040958095.1 of Procambarus clarkii. Classification (NCBI taxonomy): domain Eukaryota; kingdom Metazoa; phylum Arthropoda; class Malacostraca; order Decapoda; family Cambaridae; genus Procambarus; species Procambarus clarkii. The sequence goes on from NW_027189174.1 coordinate 203,586, forward strand.
CACCTGGATTTCAGGTGGGGAGAAGGGAGGCAATTTGGGTCGACACAAATAGCTTCCTGGACCCAAAACCCCAAAGACACCCGGACACACAGGACTCAAGACACACGCGGAATCAAGACACACACGGACTCAAGACACACGCAGACTCAAGACACACACGGACTCAAGACACACGCGGACTCAAGACACACACGGAATCAAGGCACACGCGGAATCAAGACACACACGGACTCAAGACACACGCGGACTCAAGACACACACGGACTAAAGACACACACGGACTCAAGACACACACGGACTCAAGACACACGCGGAATCAAGACACACGCGGAATCAAGACACACACGGACTCAAGACACACACGGACTCAAGACACACGCGGACTCAAGACACACGCGGACTCAAGACACACACGGAATCAAGACACACATGGACACTGACACGATCCCAAGGTGGAGATAAGGGAGGCAATTTGAGGGGACACAAATGGCATCCTGGACTCAAAACCCCGGGGACAATGACATAGACATTGACACGGACACTAACTAACCTAACCTAACCTAACCTAAGACTAACCTAAGACTCTGACGGACACGGGAACATACGGAATCAAGACACACGCGGAAACAAGACACACTCAGGAGACACACACGAAATCAAGACACATAAGGAATCAAGGCACAGACGGAATCAAGACACACACGGAATCAAGAAACACAAGGAATCAAGAAACACAAGGAATCAGGGCACACACGGAATCAAGAACCACAAGGAATCAAGACACAAACGGAATCAAGACACACACGGAATCAAGAAACACAAGGAATCAAGGCACAGACGGAATCAAGACACACACGGAATCAAGACACACACGGAATCAAGAAACACAAGGAATCAAGGCACAGACGGAATCAAGACACACACGGAATCAAGAAACACAAGGAATCAAGACACACACGGAATCAAGAAACACAAGGAATCAAGACACAAACGGAATCAAGACACACACGGAATCAAGAGACACAAGGAATCAAGACACACACGGAATCAAGAAACACAAGGAACCAAGGCACAGACGGAATCAAGACACACACGGAATCAAGACACACACGGAATCAAGACACACACGGAATCAAGAAACACAAGGAATCAAGACACACACGGAATCAAGAAACACAAGGAATCAAGGCACAGACGGAATCAAGACACACACGGAATCAAGACACACACTGAATCAAGAAACACAAGGAATCAAGACACACAAGGAATCAAGGCACACACGGAATCAAGAAACACAAGGAATCAAGACACAAACGGATTCAAGACACACACGGAATCAAGAAACACAAGGAATCAAGAAACACAAGGAATCAAGAAACACAAGGAATCAAAACTCAACTCAAGACACATACACGGACAGAGATAAAAAATTTAAACATCTAAGGAATGTGCCGTTTTTTTTATCAAAAAAACAGTTTTAAATTTGTCAACGTGAGAACTGCCAGAAGGTCAATCATCGGCTGTCCAGAGAATCTATCGAACCTGATGCTGCTGCAGGAGAGGACAATATGTGCCCTGTAATTGCAACCGTTTCGACAGGCTCGAACGCAGGTCTATCCGGATTAAGAATATGTTCTATCCGACTTGGATCGAACATGTTCAAAGTAACATTTCTAACGTGTAAAGAAGAATGAACCTTTTTTTCAACCTATGCGAGACAAATAATTGAATATGCAGCCCCAGCCTTTTTTCTAACAGAGCTGAGAGTTATGAGTTACATAACTTCTGGAAAACTACTTGGGCAATTGATTGATGGTTGAGAGGTGGGACCAAAGATCTGAATATCAAACTTAGCAAACACAACTAGGTGAATACAACTAGGTGAGAACAAACTTACAAAAACCCACAGTTGTAGATGCAAACTCCATTCATAATTTTAAAAGTTGATATGACAGGAAAATAGACCAGGAGTCATTGCTTTAAACAACCGGCGGCTATATTGTCAGCGTTCAAAAACTGATGCTCAGTCCTGCAAGTACAAATAGGTGAGTACACAGAAATATGAAACATGTATGTGTTCCTTCTAGACTAACGATCGGGGATTCCTGGATCGAAACCCGGCCAGGCAGGACTGAAATTATTGGTAGCGTTTCCTATCACCTAATGCCTCTGTTCTCCTAGCAGTAAACAGGTATCCAGGAGTTGTGAGCTTCATGTAGGGTTGCATCCTGGTGAGGGTCAGTCAGGGTCAGTTTAGGTGTTCGATCTTGTGAGGTGGGTGTTGGTTAGGTTAGGTTAGGTTAAGTTTGGTTAGGTTAGGTTAGGTTAGGTTAGGTTAGGTTAAGTTTGGTTAGGTTAGGTTTGGTTAGGTTAGATTAGGTTAGGTTAGGTTAGGTTAAGTTTGGTTAGGTTAGGTTAAGTTTGGTTAGGTTAGGTTAAGTTTGGTTAGGTTAGTTAGGTTAGGTTTGGTTAAGTTTAGGTTAGGTTAGTTAGGTTAGGTTAGGTTAGTTAGGTTAGGTTTGGTTAGGTTAGGTTAGGTTACCTTACCTTGAGGTGCTTCCGGGGCTTAGCGTCCCCGCGGCCCGGTCGTCGACCAGGCTTCCTGGTTGCCGGACTGATCAACCAGGCTGTTGGACGCGGCTACTCGCAGCCTGACGTATGAGTCACAGCCTGGTTGATCAGGTATCCTTTGGAGGTGCTTATCCAGTTCTCTCTTGAACACTGTGAGGGGTCGGCCAGTTATGCTCCTTATGTGTAGTGGAAGCGTGTTGAACAGTCTCGGACCTCTGATGTTGATAGAGTTCTCTCTCAGAGTACCAGTTGCACCTCTGTTTTTCAACGGGGGTATTCTGCACATCCTGCCATGTCTTCTGGTCTCATGAGATGTTATTTCTGTGTGCAGGTTTGGGACCAGCCCCTAGGTTAGGTTAAGTTTGGTTAGGCTAGGTTAAGTTTGGTTAGGTTAGGTTAAGTTTGGTTAGGTTAGTTAGGTTAGGTTTGGTTATGTTTAGGTTAGGTTAGTTAGGTTAGGTTAGGATAGTTAGGTTAGGTTTGGTTAGGTTAGGTTAGGTTAGGTTAAGTTTGGTTAGGTTAGGTTTGGTTAAGTTAGGTTAGGTTAGGTTTAGGTTAGGTTAGGTTAGGTTAGGTTAGTTAGGTTAGGTTTGGTTAGGTTTAGGTTAGGTTAGTTAAGTTAGGATAGATTAGGTTAGGTTAGGTTAGTTAGGTTAGGTTTGGTTAGGTTAGGTTAGGTTAGGTTAGGTTACGTTAGTTAGGTTAGGTTAGATTAGTTAGGTTAGGTTAGTAAGGTTAGGTTAGGTTAGGTTAGTTAGGTTAGGTTAGTTAGGTTAGGTTTGGTTAGGTTAGCTTAGTTAGGTAAGTTAGGTAGATTGGGTTTAGGTGTAGGCTAGGTTAGGTTTAGATTAGGTTAGGTTATATTAGGTTTGGTTTTAGATTGTGGTAGGTTATAGGTTAGGGTAGGGTATAGGCTAGGCTAGGTTAAGTTAGGAAATAGGCCAAGAGTTATTGCTATAAACAACTGACGGCTTAAAGGCAGACTCTAAGATTAATGCTCGATCCTCCTGGCACAAATAGGTGAGTACACATATATGTAACATGAATGATGTGTTCCTTCTCGACTCTCAATAAGGGATTCCAGGGTTCGAATCGCGGTCGGGCAGGGCTGTAATTGTTGGTAGCGTTTCCTATCACCCAATGCACCTGTTCACCTAGCAGTAAATAGGTATCCAGGAGTTAGTGAGCTACTTGCATCCTGGTGAGTGAGGGTTAGTTTAACCTTGTGGGGTGGGTGTTGGAGACCACTTTATAAGCCTAACATGTATATATAGACTGCCTGTCTGCCTGTCCCCCGACTCAAAGAAGTTATATGTATTGACTCAATGAAGCCTAAGTGAACATAATCCAAGGCCTAAGAGTAGTCATTCGTGCTTAGAAGAGGATTGTTTAGGTTTTATAAATAGCGGCGGGTGGCATTTATAAGCGATTTGTGCGAGATCAATGGCATCCAAACATTTCCATGTTGGTGCAATAGTCCACTTTTGGTTGGTTTGTTTGACTATAAGAACTATCATTAATGGAGAATTGGCTGGTATGTGTGAGTATCCTCCGCCGCAGTTACCATTATCATCACTCACTCACTCACTCACAAGTTATTGGTTACCACTTGTATACAATAACAACGGCCATACTACCACTTAAAGGACACTGCTTCTCGTCCCATTAGCCAAGTTAAGCAACTTTCAATTTGGTTAGTAATTGGATGGGTAACCTGCCTGGTAACACCAACTGCTAGTGCTGCTGATGGCATTCATATTTGGGCAGTCCCTGTGGATCAGTGGTAAGGCACTCACCTCGCGCTTCGCAAGCGATTTCGCCTGGGTTCATATCCTGGCTGGCAGGGGAAGAGCGGATTGACTAGGCACCAATCCTTAACTTAACGATTATCTTCACGAAGCAGTGAATGGGTACCTGGTTGTTAAACGGTTTGTCGGGTTGTGTTCCAGGGAAAATTAACAATGAGTTTGTGTGTACTCACCTAATTGTACTCACCTTATTGTGCTTGCAGGGGTTGAGCTCTGGCTCTTTGGTCCCGCCTCTCAACCGTCAATCAACAGGAGTACTAGTTCCTGAGCCTATTGGGCTCTATCATATCTACACTTGAAACTGTGTATGGAGTCAGCCTCCACCACATCACTTCCTAATGCATTCCATTTGTCAACTACTCTGACACTAAAAAAGTTCTTTCTAATATCTCTGTGTCTCATTTGGGCACTCAGTTTCCACCTGTGTCCCCTAGTACGTGTGCCCTTTGTGTTAAATAGCCTACCTTCATCTACCTCATCGATTCCCATGAGAATCTTGAATGTGGTGATCATGTCCCCCTTAACTCTTCTGTCTTCCAACGAAGTGAGGTTTAATTCCCGTAGTCTCTCCTCGTTGCTCATACCTCTTAGCTCGGGTTCTAGTCTGGTGGCAAACCTTGGAACCTTTTCCAGTTTAGTCTTATGCTTGACTAGATGTGGACTCCATGCTGGAGCTGCATACTTCAGGATTGGTCTGACATATGTGGTATATAATGTTCTCAAAGATTCCTTTCAGTGTGTGTGTATTTTATAAGAAAGAGACACATAAACATGTGTGTGAATGAATATGTACACCAATTAATAGTGAATGGGCTGCCATGTGTGAGTATTAATGTATACTATGGGCCACACTCACTGAAATATGTTGTCTGTGTGTGTACATACGTGTAATTGGAGTGACTTATCCACGTGAATTTATCTGTGTGTGTATATATCCAATATGAGTGATCCTTGTCATAATTGTGACAGTTTCTGCAATTTGACTGTCGAGACTGTATGTATGTTTGTATATATATATATGTGTGTGTGTGTGTGTGTGTGTGTGTGTGTGTGTGTGTGTGTGTGTGTGTGTGTGTGTGTGTGTGTGTGTGTGTGTGTGTGTGTGTGTGTGTGTGTGTGTGTGTGTGTGTGTGAGTGTGTGTGTATATGTGTGTGTGCGCGCGCGCGCGCACGAATGTCGCGCTCTGAAATATGTACCTATGATTATTAGAGTATACCATTCGAGAAAAAATGTCTAACTATTTATCGGTCCATTCTCTCTCTGTGCCGGCCTTCCTGCTAAAACTTGTCCACTCATTATGCTGTTGAATATCTATCTCCAATGGTCATTTACCGTTAATTAATATATTATTAAGCAGATAAAGTCCTTTACAAATCTCTTCACCTTTTAAAGCACATATCTTTCTTCTAACATGAATCACTATAACTCATATACTTTCATCAGTTCCAAACACTTTTCTTATTCCTTCCTAAACATCTTTCCTTATATAACCTATCTCCACAAATTAATATCTTAATGATTAACTAGCAACTCCATGCCTCTCCCTCAGGTCCCCCCTCTGCTGCTCCCTGGGCCCCCACCCCCCTACCAACACCCTACCCCCCAACCGAGGCCCAAATATAACTACCCCTATACCACAATTACCAGAGACCAACCCCCCCTTCCCCCAACCCCCGCCTAACAGAGAAAATGGCCGCCACAACGCTATACTTACCCAGCCGAACCGTTCGTTCGCGTATGTACTATTTATTGTTGAAAAAACTTAGAATAAAACAAACCGGATTTTCATTCCCTAGTAAACACATATATATATGTATACAAAACGAGGCCTAGATTAGCACATATTAGGTATTGGATTGCTTGTTTACCATTCACAAACTCATTTGGACACACACACACATCACACTAAATATTAAATAATACATACCTTTAAACACACACACACACACACACACACACACACACACACACACACACACACACACACACACACACACACACACACACACGTCAGTTTGCCTAAATTCTCCAATATTCATTCATGAAACTGCCTCACTGGACTGCAACCTCATCGAATAAGCTGTTATGAATTTCTATCTGTCAACACAAACTCACAACTTCACACGTCAATCATTGCAAATGTTGATAAATAGACACTAACTAACCTTACTACGAGATATAAATACAAGTGCAAAATTTGATTCAGAAGGCAACTCCAGCGTGGCCTAGTCGGATAGAACATGTTCTTAATCCGGATAGACCTGCGTTCGAGCCTGTCGGAACGGTTGCAAGTACAGGGCACAGATTTATCTGTGTGTCCCCTCCTGTAGGAGCATCAGTTTCGATAGATTCTCTGGATAGCTGAAGATTGATTGACTGACCCCTTGGAATGTGGGGAAGGGTTGAAATCCGGGGGCCCACGGACGGATACCTGGATCCACTGACCTCGGGCAGGTCTTTCAATTCACCTGGATTTCAGGTGGGGAGAAGGGAGGCAATTTGGGTCGACACAAATAGCTTCCTGGACCCAAAACCCCAAAGACACCCGGACACACAGGACTCAAGACACACGCGGAATCAAGACACACACGGACTCAAGACACACGCAGACTCAAGACACACACGGACTCAAGACACACGCGGACTCAAGACACACACGGAATCAAGACACACGCGGACTCAAGACACACGCGGAATCAAGACACACACGGACTCAAGACACACACGGACTCAAGACACACACGGACTCAAGACACACGCGGACTCAAGACACACACGGAATCAAGACACACATGGACACTAACACGATCCCAAGGTGGAGATAAGGGAGGCAATTTGAGGGGACACAAATGGCATCCTGGACTCAATACCCCAGGGATAATGACACGGACACGGACACGGATACGGACACTCATAGACTCTAACGGACACGGACACACGGAATCAACACACGTACTCAAGACACCCACGGACTCAAGACACACAGAATCAAGACACACACGGACTCAAGACACTCACAGAATCAAGACACAAACGGACTCAAGATACACACGGACTCAAGACACACACAGAATCAAGACACACATGGACACTGACACGATCCCAAGGTGGAGATAAGGGAGGCAATTTGAGGGGACACAAATGGCATCCTGGACTCAAAACCCCGGGGACAATGACATAGACATTGACACGGACACTAACTAACCTAACCTAACCTAACCTAAGACTAACCTAAGACTCTGACGGACACGGGAACATACGGAATCAAGACACACGCGGAAACAAGACACACTCAGGAGACACACACGAAATCAAGACACATAAGGAATCAAGGCACAGACGGAATCAAGACACACACGGAATCAAGAAACACAAGGAATCAAGAAACACAAGGAATCAGGGCACACACGGAATCAAGAACCACAAGGAATCAAGACACAAACGGAATCAAGACACACACGGAATCAAGAAACACAAGGAATCAAGGCACAGACGGAATCAAGACACACACGGAATCAAGACACACACGGAATCAAGAAGCACAAGGAATCAAGGCACAGACGGAATCAAGACACACACGGAATCAAGAAACACAAGGAATCAAGACACACACGGAATCAAGAAACACAAGGAATCAAGACACAAACGGAATCAAGACACACACGGAATCAAGAGACACAAGGAATCAAGACACACACGGAATCAAGAAACACAAGGAACCAAGGCACAGACGGAATCAAGACACACACGGAATCAAGACACACACGGAATCAAGACACACACGGAATCAAGAAACACAAGGAATCAAGACACACACGGAATCAAGAAACACAAGGAATCAAGGCACAGACGGAATCAAGACACACACGGAATCAAGACACACACTGAATCAAGAAACACAAGGAATCAAGACACACAAGGAATCAAGGCACACACGGAATCAAGAAACACAAGGAATCAAGACACAAACGGATTCAAGACACACACGGAATCAAGAAACACAAGGAATCAAGAAACACAAGGAATCAAGAAACACAAGGAATCAAAACTCAACTCAAGACACATACACGGACAGAGATAAAAAATTTAAACATCTAAGGAATGTGCCGTTTTTTTTATCAAAAAAACAGTTTTAAATTTGTCAACGTGAGAACTGCCAGAAGGTCAATCATCGGCTGTCCAGAGAATCTATCGAACCTGATGCTGCTGCAGGAGAGGACAATATGTGCCCTGTAATTGCAACCGTTTCGACAGGCTCGAACGCAGGTCTATCCGGATTAAGAATATGTTCTATCCGACTTGGATCGAACATGTTCAAAGTAACATTTCTAACGTGTAAAGAAGAATGAACCTTTTTTTCAACCTATGCGAGACAAATAATTGAATATGCAGCCCCAGCCTTTTTTCTAACAGAGCTGAGAGTTATGAGTTACATAACTTCTGGAAAACTACTTGGGCAATTGATTGATGGTTGAGAGGTGGGACCAAAGATCTGAATATCAAACTTAGCAAACACAACTAGGTGAATACAACTAGGTGAGAACAAACTTACAAAAACCCACAGTTGTAGATGCAAACTCCATTCATAATTTTAAAAGTTGATATGACAGGAAAATAGACCAGGAGTCATTGCTTTAAACAACCGGCGGCTATATTGTCAGCGTTCAAAAACTGATGCTCAGTCCTGCAAGTACAAATAGGTGAGTACACAGAAATATGAAACATGTATGTGTTCCTTCTAGACTAACGATCGGGGATTCCTGGATCGAAACCCGGCCAGGCAGGACTGAAATTATTGGTAGCGTTTCCTATCACCTAATGCCTCTGTTCTCCTAGCAGTAAACAGGTATCCAGGAGTTGTGAGCTTCATGTAGGGTTGCATCCTGGTGAGGGTCAGTCAGGGTCAGTTTAGGTGTTCGATCTTGTGAGGTGGGTGTTGGTTAGGTTAGGTTAGGTTAAGTTTGGTTAGGTTAGGTTAGGTTAGGTTAGGTTAGGTTAAGTTTGGTTAGGTTAGGTTTGGTTAGGTTAGATTAGGTTAGGTTAGGTTAGGTTAAGTTTGGTTAGGTTAGGTTAAGTTTGGTTAGGTTAGGTTAAGTTTGGTTAGGTTAGTTAGGTTAGGTTTGGTTAAGTTTAGGTTAGGTTAGTTAGGTTAGGTTAGGTTAGTTAGGTTAGGTTTGGTTAGGTTAGGTTAGGTTACCTTACCTTGAGGTGCTTCCGGGGCTTAGCGTCCCCGCGGCCCGGTCGTCGACCAGGCTTCCTGGTTGCCGGACTGATCAACCAGGCTGTTGGACGCGGCTACTCGCAGCCTGACGTATGAGTCACAGCCTGGTTGATCAGGTATCCTTTGGAGGTGCTTATCCAGTTCTCTCTTGAACACTGTGAGGGGTCGGCCAGTTATGCCCCTTATGTGTAGTGGAAGCGTGTTGAACAGTCTCGGACCTCTGATGTTGATAGAGTTCTCTCTCAGAGTACCAGTTGCACCTCTGTTTTTCAACGGGGGTATTCTGCACATCCTGCCATGTCTTCTGGTCTCATGAGATGTTATTTCTGTGTGCAGGTTTGGGACCAGCCCCTAGGTTAGGTTAAGTTTGGTTAGGCTAGGTTAAGTTTGGTTAGGTTAGGTTAAGTTTGGTTAGGTTAGTTAGGTTAGGTTTGGTTATGTTTAGGTTAGGTTAGTTAGGTTAGGTTAGGATAGTTAGGTTAGGTTTGGTTAGGTTAGGTTAGGTTAGGTTAAGTTTGGTTAGGTTAGGTTTGGTTAAGTTAGGTTAGGTTAGGTTTAGGTTAGGTTAGGTTAGGTTAGGTTAGTTAGGTTAGGTTTGGTTAGGTTTAGGTTAGGTTAGTTAAGTTAGGATAGATTAGGTTAGGTTAGGTTAGTTAGGTTAGGTTTGGTTAGGTTAGGTTAGGTTAGGTTAGGTTACGTTAGTTAGGTTAGGTTAGATTAGTTAGGTTAGGTTAGTAAGGTTAGGTTAGGTTAGGTTAGTTAGGTTAGGTTAGTTAGGTTAGGTTTGGTTAGGTTAGCTTAGTTAGGTAAGTTAGGTAGATTGGGTTTAGGTGTAGGCTAGGTTAGGTTTAGATTAGGTTAGGTTATATTAGGTTTGGTTTTAGATTGTGGTAGGTTATAGGTTAGGGTAGGGTATAGGCTAGGCTAGGTTAAGTTAGGAAATAGGCCAAGAGTTATTGCTATAAACAACTGACGGCTTAAAGGCAGACTCTAAGATTAATGCTCGATCCTCCTGGCACAAATAGGTGAGTACACATATATGTAACATGAATGATGTGTTCCTTCTCGACTCTCAATAAGGGATTCCAGGGTTCGAATCGCGGTCGGGCAGGGCTGTAATTGTTGGTAGCGTTTCCTATCACCCAATGCACCTGTTCACCTAGCAGTAAATAGGTATCCAGGAGTTAGTGAGCTACTTGCATCCTGGTGAGTGAGGGTTAGTTTAACCTTGTGGGGTGGGTGTTGGAGACCACTTTATAAGCCTAACATGTATATATAGACTGCCTGTCTGCCTGTCCCCCGACTCAAAGAAGTTATATGTATTGACTCAATGAAGCCTAAGTGAACATAATCCAAGGCCTAAGAGTAGTCATTCGTGCTTAGAAGAGGATTGTTTAGGTTTTATAAATAGCGGCGGGTGGCATTTATAAGCGATTTGTGCGAGATCAATGGCATCCAAACATTTCCATGTTGGTGCAATAGTCCACTTTTGGTTGGTTTGTTTGACTATAAGAACTATCATTAATGGAGAATTGGCTGGTATGTGTGAGTATCCTCCGCCGCAGTTACCATTATCATCACTCACTCACTCACTCACAAGTTATTGGTTACCACTTGTATACAATAACAACGGCCATACTACCACTTAAAGGACACTGCTTCTCGTCCCATTAGCCAAGTTAAGCAACTTTCAATTTGGTTAGTAATTGGATGGGTAACCTGCCTGGTAACACCAACTGCTAGTGCTGCTGATGGCATTCATATTTGGGCAGTCCCTGTGGATCAGTGGTAAGGCACTCACCTCGCGCTTCGCAAGCGATTTCGCCTGGGTTCATATCCTGGCTGGCAGGGGAAGAGCGGATTGACTAGGCACCAATCCTTAACTTAACGATTATCTTCACGAAGCAGTGAATGGGTACCTGGTTGTTAAACGGTTTGTCGGGTTGTGTTCCAGGGAAAATTAACAATGAGTTTGTGTGTACTCACCTAATTGTACTCACCTTATTGTGCTTGCAGGGGTTGAGCTCTGGCTCTTTGGTCCCGCCTCTCAACCGTCAATCAACAGGAGTACTAGTTCCTGAGCCTATTGGGCTCTATCATATCTACACTTGAAACTGTGTATGGAGTCAGCCTCCACCACATCACTTCCTAATGCATTCCATTTGTCAACTACTCTGACACTAAAAAAGTTCTTTCTAATATCTCTGTGTCTCATTTGGGCACTCAGTTTCCACCTGTGTCCCCTAGTACGTGTGCCCTTTGTGTTAAATAGCCTACCTTCATCTACCTCATCGATTCCCATGAGAATCTTGAATGTGGTGATCATGTCCCCCTTAACTCTTCTGTCTTCCAACGAAGTGAGGTTTAATTCCCGTAGTCTCTCCTCGTTGCTCATACCTCTTAGCTCGGGTTCTAGTCTGGTGGCAAACCTTGGAACCTTTTCCAGTTTAGTCTTATGCTTGACTAGATGTGGACTCCATGCTGGAGCTGCATACTTCAGGATTGGTCTGACATATGTGGTATATAATGTTCTCAAAGATTCCTTTCAGTGTGTGTGTATTTTATAAGAAAGAGACACATAAACATGTGTGTGAATGAATATGTACACCAATTAATAGTGAATGGGCTGCCATGTGTGAGTATTAATGTATACTATGGGCCACACTCACTGAAATATGTTGTCTGTGTGTGTACATACGTGTAATTGGAGTGACTTATCCACGTGAATTTATCTGTGTGTGTATATATCCAATATGAGTGATCCTTGTCATAATTGTGACAGTTTCTGCAATTTGACTGTCGAGACTGTATGTATGTTTGTATATATATATATGTGTGTGTGTGTGTGTGTGTGTGTGTGTGTGTGTGTGTGTGTGTGTGTGTGTGTGTGTGTGTGTGTGTGTGTGTGTGTGTGTGTGTGTGTGTGTGTGTGTGTGTGTGTGTGTGTGAGTGTGTGTGTATATGTGTGTGTGCGCGCGCGCGCGCACGAATGTCGCGCTCTGAAATATGTACCTATGATTATTAGAGTATACCATTCGAGAAAAAATGTCTAACTATTTATCGGTCCATTCTCTCTCTGTGCCGGCCTTCCTGCTAAAACTTGTCCACTCATTATGCTGTTGAATATCTATCTCCAATGGTCATTTACCGTTAATTAATATATTATTAAGCAGATAAAGTCCTTTACAAATCTCTTCACCTTTTAAAGCACATATCTTTCTTCTAACATGAATCACTATAACTCATATACTTTCATCAGTTCCAAACACTTTTCTTATTCCTTCCTAAACATCTTTCCTTATATAACCTATCTCCACAAATTAATATCTTAATGATTAACTAGCAACTCCATGCCTCTCCCTCAGGTCCCCCCTCTGCTGCTCCCTGGGCCCCCACCCCCCTACCAACACCCTACCCCCCAACCGAGGCCCAAATATAACTACCCCTATACCACAATTACCAGAGACCAACCCCCCCCCCCCATTCCCCCAACCCCAGCCTAACAGAGAAAATGGCCGCCACAACGCTATACTTACCCAGCCGAACCGTTCGTTCGCGTATGTACTATTTATTGTTGAAAAAACTTAGAATAAAACAAACCGGATTTTCATTCCCTAGTAAACACATATATATATGTATACAAAACGAGGCCTAGATTAGCACATATTAGGTATTGGATTGCTTGTTTACCATTCACAAACTCATTTGGACACACACACACACCACACTAATATTAAATAATACATACCTTTAAACACACACACACACACACACACACACACACACACACACACACACACACACACACACACACACACACACACACACACACACACACACACACACGTCAGTTTGCCTAAATTCTCCAATATTCATTCATGAAACTGCCTCACTGGACTGCAACCTCATCGAATAAGCTGTTATGAATTTCTATCTGTCAACACAAACTCACAACTTCACACGTCAATCATTGCAAATGTTGATAAATAGACACTAACTAACCTTACTACGAGATATAAATACAAGTGCAAAATTTGATTCAGAAGGCAACTCCAGCGTGGCCTAGTCGGATAGAACATGTTCTTAATCCGGATAGACCTGCGTTCGAGCCTGTCGGAACGGTTGCAAGTACAGGGCACAGATTTATCTGTGTGTCCCCTCCTGTAGGAGCATCAGTTTCGATAGATTCTCTGGATAGCTGAAGATTGATTGACTGACCCCTTGGAATGTGGGGAAGGGTTGAAATCCGGGGGCCCACGGACGGATACCTGGATCCACTGACCTCGGGCAGGTCTTTCAATTCACCTGGATTTCAGGTGGGGAGAAGGGAGGCAATTTGGGTCGACACAAATAGCTTCCTGGACCCAAAACCCCAAAGACACCCGGACACACAGGACTCAAGACACACGCGGAATCAAGACACACACGGACTCAAGACACACGCAGACTCAAGACACACACGGACTCAAGACACACGCGGACTCAAGACACACACGGAATCAAGACACACGCGGACTCAAGACACACGCGGAATCAAGACACACACGGACTCAAGACACACGCGGACTCAAGACACACACGGACTAAAGACACACACGGACTCAAGACACACACGGACTCAAGACACACGCGGAATCAAGACACACACGGACTCAAGACACACACGGACTCAAGACACACACGGACTCAAGACACACGCGGACTCAAGACACACACGGAATCAAGACACACATGGACACTAACACGATCCCAAGGTGGAGATAAGGGAGGCAATTTGAGGGGACACAAATGGCATCCTGGACTCAATACCCCAGGGATAATGACACGGACACGGACACGGATACGGACACTCATAGACTCTAACGGACACGGACACACGGAATCAACACACGTACTCAAGACACCCACGGACTCAAGACACACAGAATCAAGACACACACGGACTCAAGACACTCACAGAATCAAGACACAAACGGACTCAAGATACACACGGACTCAAGACACACACAGAATCAAGACACACATGGACACTGACACGATCCCAAGGTGGAGATAAGGGAGGCAATTTGAGGGGACACAAATGGCATCCTGGACTCAAAACCCCGGGGACAATGACATAGACATTGACACGGACACTAACTAACCTAACCTAACCTAACCTAAGACTAACCTAAGACTCTGACGGACACGGGAACATACGGAATCAAGACACACGCGGAAACAAGACACACTCAGGAGACACACACGAAATCAAGACACATAAGGAATCAAGGCACAGACGGAATCAAGACACACACGGAATCAAGAAACACAAGGAATCAAGAAACACAAGGAATCAGGGCACACACGGAATCAAGAACCACAAGGAATCAAGACACAAACGGAATCAAGACACACACGGAATCAAGAAACACAAGGAATCAAGGCACAGACGGAATCAAGACACACACGGAATCAAGACACACACGGAATCAAGAAACACAAGGAATCAAGGCACAGACGGAATCAAGACACACACGGAATCAAGAAACACAAGGAATCAAGACACACACGGAATCAAGAAACACAAGGAATCAAGACACAAACGGAATCAAGACACACACGGAATCAAGAGACACAAGGAATCAAGACACACACGGAATCAAGAAACACAAGGAACCAAGGCACAGACGGAATCAAGACACACACGGAATCAAGACACACACGGAATCAAGACACACACGGAATCAAGAAACACAAGGAATCAAGACACACACGGAATCAAGAAACACAAGGAATCAAGGCACAGACGGAATCAAGACACACACGGAATCAAGACACACACTGAATCAAGAAACACAAGGAATCAAGACACACAAGGAATCAAGGCACACACGGAATCAAGAAACACAAGGAATCAAGACACAAACGGATTCAAGACACACACGGAATCAAGAAACACAAGGAATCAAGAAACACAAGGAATCAAGAAACACAAGGAATCAAAACTCAACTCAAGACACATACACGGACAGAGATAAAAAATTTAAACATCTAAGGAATGTGCCGTTTTTTTTATCAAAAAAACAGTTTTAAATTTGTCAACGTGAGAACTGCCAGAAGGTCAATCATCGGCTGTCCAGAGAATCTATCGAACCTGATGCTGCTGCAGGAGAGGACAATATGTGCCCTGTAATTGCAACCGTTTCGACAGGCTCGAACGCAGGTCTATCCGGATTAAGAATATGTTCTATCCGACTTGGATCGAACATGTTCAAAGTAACATTTCTAACGTGTAAAGAAGAATGAACCTTTTTTTCAACCTATGCGAGACAAATAATTGAATATGCAGCCCCAGCCTTTTTTCTAACAGAGCTGAGAGTTATGAGTTACATAACTTCTGGAAAACTACTTGGGCAATTGATTGATGGTTGAGAGGTGGGACCAAAGATCTGAATATCAAACTTAGCAAACACAACTAGGTGAATACAACTAGGTGAGAACAAACTTACAAAAACCCACAGTTGTAGATGCAAACTCCATTCATAATTTTAAAAGTTGATATGACAGGAAAATAGACCAGGAGTCATTGCTTTAAACAACCGGCGGCTATATTGTCAGCGTTCAAAAACTGATGCTCAGTCCTGCAAGTACAAATAGGTGAGTACACAGAAATATGAAACATGTATGTGTTCCTTCTAGACTAACGATCGGGGATTCCTGGATCGAAACCCGGCCAGGCAGGACTGAAATTATTGGTAGCGTTTCCTATCACCTAATGCCTCTGTTCTCCTAGCAGTAAACAGGTATCCAGGAGTTGTGAGCTTCATGTAGGGTTGCATCCTGGTGAGGGTCAGTCAGGGTCAGTTTAGGTGTTCGATCTTGTGAGGTGGGTGTTGGTTAGGTTAGGTTAGGTTAAGTTTGGTTAGGTTAGGTTAGGTTAGGTTAGGTTAGGTTAAGTTTGGTTAGGTTAGGTTTGGTTAGGTTAGATTAGGTTAGGTTAGGTTAGGTTAAGTTTGGTTAGGTTAGGTTAAGTTTGGTTAGGTTAGGTTAAGTTTGGTTAGGTTAGTTAGGTTAGGTTTGGTTAAGTTTAGGTTAGGTTAGTTAGGTTAGGTTAGGTTAGTTAGGTTAGGTTTGGTTAGGTTAGGTTAGGTTACCTTACCTTGAGGTGCTTCCGGGGCTTAGCGTCCCCGCGGCCCGGTCGTCGACCAGGCTTCCTGGTTGCCGGACTGATCAACCAGGCTGTTGGACGCGGCTACTCGCAGCCTGACGTATGAGTCACAGCCTGGTTGATCAGGTATCCTTTGGAGGTGCTTATCCAGTTCTCTCTTGAACACTGTGAGGGGTCGGCCAGTTATGCCCCTTATGTGTAGTGGAAGCGTGTTGAACAGTCTCGGACCTCTGATGTTGATAGAGTTCTCTCTCAGAGTACCAGTTGCACCTCTGTTTTTCAACGGGGGTATTCTGCACATCCTGCCATGTCTTCTGGTCTCATGAGATGTTATTTCTGTGTGCAGGTTTGGGACCAGCCCCTAGGTTAGGTTAAGTTTGGTTAGGCTAGGTTAAGTTTGGTTAGGTTAGGTTAAGTTTGGTTAGGTTAGTTAGGTTAGGTTTGGTTATGTTTAGGTTAGGTTAGTTAGGTTAGGTTAGGATAGTTAGGTTAGGTTTGGTTAGGTTAGGTTAGGTTAGGTTAAGTTTGGTTAGGTTAGGTTTGGTTAAGTTAGGTTAGGTTAGGTTTAGGTTAGGTTAGGTTAGGTTAGGTTAGTTAGGTTAGGTTTGGTTAGGTTTAGGTTAGGTTAGTTAAGTTAGGATAGATTAGGTTAGGTTAGGTTAGTTAGGTTAGGTTTGGTTAGGTTAGGTTAGGTTAGGTTAGGTTACGTTAGTTAGGTTAGGTTAGATTAGTTAGGTTAGGTTAGTAAGGTTAGGTTAGGTTAGGTTAGTTAGGTTAGGTTAGTTAGGTTAGGTTTGGTTAGGTTAGCTTAGTTAGGTAAGTTAGGTAGATTGGGTTTAGGTGTAGGCTAGGTTAGGTTTAGATTAGGTTAGGTTATATTAGGTTTGGTTTTAGATTGTGGTAGGTTATAGGTTAGGGTAGGGTATAGGCTAGGCTAGGTTAAGTTAGGAAATAGGCCAAGAGTTATTGCTATAAACAACTGACGGCTTAAAGGCAGACTCTAAGATTAATGCTCGATCCTCCTGGCACAAATAGGTGAGTACACATATATGTAACATGAATGATGTGTTCCTTCTCGACTCTCAATAAGGGATTCCAGGGTTCGAATCGCGGTCGGGCAGGGCTGTAATTGTTGGTAGCGTTTCCTATCACCCAATGCACCTGTTCACCTAGCAGTAAATAGGTATCCAGGAGTTAGTGAGCTACTTGCATCCTGGTGAGTGAGGGTTAGTTTAACCTTGTGGGGTGGGTGTTGGAGACCACTTTATAAGCCTAACATGTATATATAGACTGCCTGTCTGCCTGTCCCCCGACTCAAAGAAGTTATATGTATTGACTCAATGAAGCCTAAGTGAACATAATCCAAGGCCTAAGAGTAGTCATTCGTGCTTAGAAGAGGATTGTTTAGGTTTTATAAATAGCGGCGGGTGGCATTTATAAGCGATTTGTGCGAGATCAATGGCATCCAAACATTTCCATGTTGGTGCAATAGTCCACTTTTGGTTGGTTTGTTTGACTATAAGAACTATCATTAATGGAGAATTGGCTGGTATGTGTGAGTATCCTCCGCCGCAGTTACCATTATCATCACTCACTCACTCACTCACAAGTTATTGGTTACCACTTGTATACAATAACAACGGCCATACTACCACTTAAAGGACACTGCTTCTCGTCCCATTAGCCAAGTTAAGCAACTTTCAATTTGGTTAGTAATTGGATGGGTAACCTGCCTGGTAACACCAACTGCTAGTGCTGCTGATGGCATTCATATTTGGGCAGTCCCTGTGGATCAGTGGTAAGGCACTCACCTCGCGCTTCGCAAGCGATTTCGCCTGGGTTCATATCCTGGCTGGCAGGGGAAGAGCGGATTGACTAGGCACCAATCCTTAACTTAACGATTATCTTCACGAAGCAGTGAATGGGTACCTGGTTGTTAAACGGTTTGTCGGGTTGTGTTCCAGGGAAAATTAACAATGAGTTTGTGTGTACTCACCTAATTGTACTCACCTTATTGTGCTTGCAGGGGTTGAGCTCTGGCTCTTTGGTCCCGCCTCTCAACCGTCAATCAACAGGAGTACTAGTTCCTGAGCCTATTGGGCTCTATCATATCTACACTTGAAACTGTGTATGGAGTCAGCCTCCACCACATCACTTCCTAATGCATTCCATTTGTCAACTACTCTGACACTAAAAAAGTTCTTTCTAATATCTCTGTGTCTCATTTGGGCACTCAGTTTCCACCTGTGTCCCCTAGTACGTGTGCCCTTTGTGTTAAATAGCCTACCTTCATCTACCTCATCGATTCCCATGAGAATCTTGAATGTGGTGATCATGTCCCCCTTAACTCTTCTGTCTTCCAACGAAGTGAGGTTTAATTCCCGTAGTCTCTCCTCGTTGCTCATACCTCTTAGCTCGGGTTCTAGTCTGGTGGCAAACCTTGGAACCTTTTCCAGTTTAGTCTTATGCTTGACTAGATGTGGACTCCATGCTGGAGCTGCATACTTCAGGATTGGTCTGACATATGTGGTATATAATGTTCTCAAAGATTCCTTTCAGTGTGTGTGTATTTTATAAGAAAGAGACACATAAACATGTGTGTGAATGAATATGTACACCAATTAATAGTGAATGGGCTGCCATGTGTGAGTATTAATGTATACTATGGGCCACACTCACTGAAATATGTTGTCTGTGTGTGTACATACGTGTAATTGGAGTGACTTATCCACGTGAATTTATCTGTGTGTGTATATATCCAATATGAGTGATCCTTGTCATAATTGTGACAGTTTCTGCAATTTGACTGTCGAGACTGTATGTATGTTTGTATATATATATATGTGTGTGTGTGTGTGTGTGTGTGTGTGTGTGTGTGTGTGTGTGTGTGTGTGTGTGTGTGTGTGTGTGTGTGTGTGTGTGTGTGTGTGTGTGTGTGTGTGTGTGTGTGTGTGTGTGTGTGAGTGTGTGTGTATATGTGTGTGTGCGCGCGCGCGCGCACGAATGTCGCGCTCTGAAATATGTACCTATGATTATTAGAGTATACCATTCGAGAAAAAATGTCTAACTATTTATCGGTCCATTCTCTCTCTGTGCCGGCCTTCCTGCTAAAACTTGTCCACTCATTATGCTGTTGAATATCTATCTCCAATGGTCATTTACCGTTAATTAATATATTATTAAGCAGATAAAGTCCTTTACAAATCTCTTCACCTTTTAAAGCACATATCTTTCTTCTAACATGAATCACTATAACTCATATACTTTCATCAGTTCCAAACACTTTTCTTATTCCTTCCTAAACATCTTTCCTTATATAACCTATCTCCACAAATTAATATCTTAATGATTAACTAGCAACTCCATGCCTCTCCCTCAGGTCCCCCCTCTGCTGCTCCCTGGGCCCCCACCCCCCTACCAACACCCTACCCCCCAACCGAGGCCCAAATATAACTACCCCTATACCACAATTACCAGAGACCAACCCCCCCCCCCCATTCCCCCAACCCCAGCCTAACAGAGAAAATGGCCGCCACAACGCTATACTTACCCAGCCGAACCGTTCGTTCGCGTATGTACTATTTATTGTTGAAAAAACTTAGAATAAAACAAACCGGATTTTCATTCCCTAGTAAACACATATATATATGTATACAAAACGAGGCCTAGATTAGCACATATTAGGTATTGGATTGCTTGTTTACCATTCACAAACTCATTTGGACACACACACACACCACACTAATATTAAATAATACATACCTTTAAACACACACACACACACACACACACACACACACACACACACACACACACACACACACACACACACACACACACACACACACACACACACACACACGTCAGTTTGCCTAAATTCTCCAATATTCATTCATGAAACTGCCTCACTGGACTGCAACCTCATCGAATAAGCTGTTATGAATTTCTATCTGTCAACACAAACTCACAACTTCACACGTCAATCATTGCAAATGTTGATAAATAGACACTAACTAACCTTACTACGAGATATAAATACAAGTGCAAAATTTGATTCAGAAGGCAACTCCAGCGTGGCCTAGTCGGATAGAACATGTTCTTAATCCGGATAGACCTGCGTTCGAGCCTGTCGGAACGGTTGCAAGTACAGGGCACAGATTTATCTGTGTGTCCCCTCCTGTAGGAGCATCAGTTTCGATAGATTCTCTGGATAGCTGAAGATTGATTGACTGACCCCTTGGAATGTGGGGAAGGGTTGAAATCCGGGGGCCCACGGACGGATACCTGGATCCACTGACCTCGGGCAGGTCTTTCAATTCACCTGGATTTCAGGTGGGGAGAAGGGAGGCAATTTGGGTCGACACAAATAGCTTCCTGGACCCAAAACCCCAAAGACACCCGGACACACAGGACTCAAGACACACGCGGAATCAAGACACACACGGACTCAAGACACACGCAGACTCAAGACACACACGGACTCAAGACACACGCGGACTCAAGACACACACGGAATCAAGACACACGCGGACTCAAGACACACGCGGAATCAAGACACACACGGACTCAAGACACACGCGGACTCAAGACACACACGGACTAAAGACACACACGGACTCAAGACACACACGGACTCAAGACACACGCGGAATCAAGACACACACGGACTCAAGACACACACGGACTCAAGACACACACGGACTCAAGACACACGCGGACTCAAGACACACACGGAATCAAGACACACATGGACACTAACACGATCCCAAGGTGGAGATAAGGGAGGCAATTTGAGGGGACACAAATGGCATCCTGGACTCAATACCCCAGGGATAATGACACGGACACGGACACGGATACGGACACTCATAGACTCTAACGGACACGGACACACGGAATCAACACACGTACTCAAGACACCCACGGACTCAAGACACACAGAATCAAGACACACACGGACTCAAGACACTCACAGAATCAAGACACAAACGGACTCAAGATACACACGGACTCAAGACACACACAGAATCAAGACACACATGGACACTGACACGATCCCAAGGTGGAGATAAGGGAGGCAATTTGAGGGGACACAAATGGCATCCTGGACTCAAAACCCCGGGGACAATGACATAGACATTGACACGGACACTAACTAACCTAACCTAACCTAACCTAAGACTAACCTAAGACTCTGACGGACACGGGAACATACGGAATCAAGACACACGCGGAAACAAGACACACTCAGGAGACACACACGAAATCAAGACACATAAGGAATCAAGGCACAGACGGAATCAAGACACACACGGAATCAAGAAACACAAGGAATCAAGAAACACAAGGAATCAGGGCACACACGGAATCAAGAACCACAAGGAATCAAGACACAAACGGAATCAAGACACACACGGAATCAAGAAACACAAGGAATCAAGGCACAGACGGAATCAAGACACACACGGAATCAAGACACACACGGAATCAAGAAACACAAGGAATCAAGGCACAGACGGAATCAAGACACACACGGAATCAAGAAACACAAGGAATCAAGACACACACGGAATCAAGAAACACAAGGAATCAAGACACAAACGGAATCAAGACACACACGGAATCAAGAGACACAAGGAATCAAGACACACACGGAATCAAGAAACACAAGGAACCAAGGCACAGACGGAATCAAGACACACACGGAATCAAGACACACACGGAATCAAGACACACACGGAATCAAGAAACACAAGGAATCAAGACACACACGGAATCAAGAAACACAAGGAATCAAGGCACAGACGGAATCAAGACACACACGGAATCAAGACACACACTGAATCAAGAAACACAAGGAATCAAGACACACAAGGAATCAAGGCACACACGGAATCAAGAAACACAAGGAATCAAGACACAAACGGATTCAAGACACACACGGAATCAAGAAACACAAGGAATCAAGAAACACAAGGAATCAAGAAACACAAGGAATCAAAACTCAACTCAAGACACATACACGGACAGAGATAAAAAATTTAAACATCTAAGGAATGTGCCGTTTTTTTTATCAAAAAAACAGTTTTAAATTTGTCAACGTGAGAACTGCCAGAAGGTCAATCATCGGCTGTCCAGAGAATCTATCGAACCTGATGCTGCTGCAGGAGAGGACAATATGTGCCCTGTAATTGCAACCGTTTCGACAGGCTCGAACGCAGGTCTATCCGGATTAAGAATATGTTCTATCCGACTTGGATCGAACATGTTCAAAGTAACATTTCTAACGTGTAAAGAAGAATGAACCTTTTTTTCAACCTATGCGAGACAAATAATTGAATATGCAGTCCCAGCCTTTTTTCTAACAGAGCTGAGAGTTATGAGTTACATAACTTCTGGAAAACTACTTGGGCAATTGATTGATGGTTGAGAGGTGGGACCAAAGATCTGAATATCAAACTTAGCAAACACAACTAGGTGAATACAACTAGGTGAGAACAAACTTACAAAAACCCACAGTTGTAGATGCAAACTCCATTCATAATTTTAAAAGTTGATATGACAGGAAAATAGACCAGGAGTCATTGCTTTAAACAACCGGCGGCTATATTGTCAGCGTTCAAAAACTGATGCTCAGTCCTGCAAGTACAAATAGGTGAGTACACAGAAATATGAAACATGTATGTGTTCCTTCTAGACTAACGATCGGGGATTCCTGGATCGAAACCCGGCCAGGCAGGACTGAAATTATTGGTAGCGTTTCCTATCACCTAATGCCTCTGTTCTCCTAGCAGTAAACAGGTATCCAGGAGTTGTGAGCTTCATGTAGGGTTGCATCCTGGTGAGGGTCAGTCAGGGTCAGTTTAGGTGTTCGATCTTGTGAGGTGGGTGTTGGTTAGGTTAGGTTAGGTTAAGTTTGGTTAGGTTAGGTTAGGTTAGGTTAGGTTAGGTTAAGTTTGGTTAGGTTAGGTTTGGTTAGGTTAGATTAGGTTAGGTTAGGTTAGGTTAAGTTTGGTTAGGTTAGGTTAAGTTTGGTTAGGTTAGGTTAAGTTTGGTTAGGTTAGTTAGGTTAGGTTTGGTTAAGTTTAGGTTAGGTTAGTTAGGTTAGGTTAGGTTAGTTAGGTTAGGTTTGGTTAGGTTAGGTTAGGTTACCTTACCTTGAGGTGCTTCCGGGGCTTAGCGTCCCCGCGGCCCGGTCGTCGACCAGGCTTCCTGGTTGCCGGACTGATCAACCAGGCTGTTGGACGCGGCTACTCGCAGCCTGACGTATGAGTCACAGCCTGGTTGATCAGGTATCCTTTGGAGGTGCTTATCCAGTTCTCTCTTGAACACTGTGAGGGGTCGGCCAGTTATGCCCCTTATGTGTAGTGGAAGCGTGTTGAACAGTCTCGGACCTCTGATGTTGATAGAGTTCTCTCTCAGAGTACCAGTTGCACCTCTGTTTTTCAACGGGGGTATTCTGCACATCCTGCCATGTCTTCTGGTCTCATGAGATGTTATTTCTGTGTGCAGGTTTGGGACCAGCCCCTAGGTTAGGTTAAGTTTGGTTAGGCTAGGTTAAGTTTGGTTAGGTTAGGTTAAGTTTGGTTAGGTTAGTTAGGTTAGGTTTGGTTATGTTTAGGTTAGGTTAGTTAGGTTAGGTTAGGATAGTTAGGTTAGGTTTGGTTAGGTTAGGTTAGGTTAGGTTAAGTTTGGTTAGGTTAGGTTTGGTTAAGTTAGGTTAGGTTAGGTTTAGGTTAGGTTAGGTTAGGTTAGGTTAGTTAGGTTAGGTTTGGTTAGGTTTAGGTTAGGTTAGTTAAGTTAGGATAGATTAGGTTAGGTTAGGTTAGTTAGGTTAGGTTTGGTTAGGTTAGGTTAGGTTAGGTTAGGTTACGTTAGTTAGGTTAGGTTAGATTAGTTAGGTTAGGTTAGTAAGGTTAGGTTAGGTTAGGTTAGTTAGGTTAGGTTAGTTAGGTTAGGTTTGGTTAGGTTAGCTTAGTTAGGTAAGTTAGGTAGATTGGGTTTAGGTGTAGGCTAGGGTAGGTTTAGATTAGGTTAGGTTATATTAGGTTTGGTTTTAGATTGTGGTAGGTTATAGGTTAGGGTAGGGTATAGGCTAGGCTAGGTTAAGTTAGGAAATAGGCCAAGAGTTATTGCTATAAACAACTGACGGCTTAAAGGCAGACTCTAAGATTAATGCTCGATCCTCCTGGCACAAATAGGTGAGTACACATATATGTAACATGAATGATGTGTTCCTTCTCGACTCTCAATAAGGGATTCCAGGGTTCGAATCGCGGTCGGGCAGGGCTGTAATTGTTGGTAGCGTTTCCTATCACCCAATGCACCTGTTCACCTAGCAGTAAATAGGTATCCAGGAGTTAGTGAGCTACTTGCATCCTGGTGAGTGAGGGTTAGTTTAACCTTGTGGGGTGGGTGTTGGAGACCACTTTATAAGCCTAACATGTATATATAGACTGCCTGTCTGCCTGTCCCCCGACTCAAAGAAGTTATATGTATTGACTCAATGAAGCCTAAGTGAACATAATCCAAGGCCTAAGAGTAGTCATTCGTGCTTAGAAGAGGATTGTTTAGGTTTTATAAATAGCGGCGGGTGGCATTTATAAGCGATTTGTGCGAGATCAATGGCATCCAAACATTTCCATGTTGGTGCAATAGTCCACTTTTGGTTGGTTTGTTTGACTATAAGAACTATCATTAATGGAGAATTGGCTGGTATGTGTGAGTATCCTCCGCCGCAGTTACCATTATCATCACTCACTCACTCACTCACAAGTTATTGGTTACCACTTGTATACAATAACAACGGCCATACTACCACTTAAAGGACACTGCTTCTCGTCCCATTAGCCAAGTTAAGCAACTTTCAATTTGGTTAGTAATTGGATGGGTAACCTGCCTGGTAACACCAACTGCTAGTGCTGCTGATGGCATTCATATTTGGGCAGTCCCTGTGGATCAGTGGTAAGGCACTCACCTCGCGCTTCGCAAGCGATTTCGCCTGGGTTCATATCCTGGCTGGCAGGGGAAGAGCGGATTGACTAGGCACCAATCCTTAACTTAACGATTATCTTCACGAAGCAGTGAATGGGTACCTGGTTGTTAAACGGTTTGTCGGGTTGTGTTCCAGGGAAAATTAACAATGAGTTTGTGTGTACTCACCTAATTGTACTCACCTTATTGTGCTTGCAGGGGTTGAGCTCTGGCTCTTTGGTCCCGCCTCTCAACCGTCAATCAACAGGAGTACTAGTTCCTGAGCCTATTGGGCTCTATCATATCTACACTTGAAACTGTGTATGGAGTCAGCCTCCACCACATCACTTCCTAATGCATTCCATTTGTCAACTACTCTGACACTAAAAAAGTTCTTTCTAATATCTCTGTGTCTCATTTGGGCACTCAGTTTCCACCTGTGTCCCCTAGTACGTGTGCCCTTTGTGTTAAATAGCCTACCTTCATCTACCTCATCGATTCCCATGAGAATCTTGAATGTGGTGATCATGTCCCCCTTAACTCTTCTGTCTTCCAACGAAGTGAGGTTTAATTCCCGTAGTCTCTCCTCGTTGCTCATACCTCTTAGCTCGGGTTCTAGTCTGGTGGCAAACCTTGGAACCTTTTCCAGTTTAGTCTTATGCTTGACTAGATGTGGACTCCATGCTGGAGCTGCATACTTCAGGATTGGTCTGACATATGTGGTATATAATGTTCTCAAAGATTCCTTTCAGTGTGTGTGTATTTTATAAGAAAGAGACACATAAACATGTGTGTGAATGAATATGTACACCAATTAATAGTGAATGGGCTGCCATGTGTGAGTATTAATGTATACTATGGGCCACACTCACTGAAATATGTTGTCTGTGTGTGTACATACGTGTAATTGGAGTGACTTATCCACGTGAATTTATCTGTGTGTGTATATATCCAATATGAGTGATCCTTGTCATAATTGTGACAGTTTCTGCAATTTGACTGTCGAGACTGTATGTATGTTTGTATATATATATATATGTGTGTGTGTGTGTGTGTGTGTGTGTGTGTGTGTGTGTGTGTGTGTGTGTGTGTGTGTGTGTGTGTGTGTGTGTGTGTGTGTGTGTGTGTGTGTGTGTGTGTGTGTGTGTGTGTGTGAGTGTGTGTGTATATGTGTGTGTGCGCGCGCGCGCGCACGAATGTCGCGCTCTGAAATATGTACCTATGATTATTAGAGTATACCATTCGAGAAAAAATGTCTAACTATTTATCGGTCCATTCTCTCTCTGTGCCGGCCTTCCTGCTAAAACTTGTCCACTCATTATGCTGTTGAATATCTATCTCCAATGGTCATTTACCGTTAATTAATATATTATTAAGCAGATAAAGTCCTTTACAAATCTCTTCACCTTTTAAAGCACATATCTTTCTTCTAACATGAATCACTATAACTCATATACTTTCATCAGTTCCAAACACTTTTCTTATTCCTTCCTAAACATCTTTACTTATAAAACCTATCTCCACAAATTAATATCTTAATGATTAACTAGCAACTCCATGCCTCTCCCTCAGGTCCCCCCTCTGCTGCTCCCTGGGCCCCCACCCCCCTACCAACACCCTACCCCCCAACCGAGGCCCAAATATAACTACCCCTATACCACAATTACCAGAGACCAACCCACCCCTTCCCCCAACCCCCGCCTAACAGAGAAAATGGCCGCCACAACGCTATACTTACCCAGCCGAACCGTTCGTTCGCGTATGTACTATTTATTGTTGAAAAAACTTAGAATAAAACAAACCGGATTTTCATTCCCTAGTAAACACATATATATATGTATACAAAACGAGGCCTAGATTAGCACATATTAGGTATTGGATTGCTTGTTTACCATTCACAAACTCATTTGGACACACACACACACCACACTAAGTATTAAATAATACATACCTTTAAACACACACACACACACACACACACACACACACACACACACACACACACACACACACACACACACGTCAGTTTGCCTAAATTCTCCAATATTCATTCATGAAACTGCCTCACTGGACTGCAACCTCATCGAATAAGCTGTTATGAATTTCTATCTGTCAACACAAACTCACAACTTCACACGTCAATCATTGCAAATGTTGATAAATAGACACTAACTAACCTTACTACGAGATATAAATACAAGTGCAAAATTTGATTCAGAAGGCAACTCCAGCGTGGCCTAGTCGGATAGAACATGTTCTTAATCCGGATAGACCTGCGTTCGAGCCTGTCGGAACGGTTGCAAGTACAGGGCACAGATTTATCTGTGTGTCCCCTCCTGTAGGAGCATCAGTTTCGATAGATTCTCTGGATAGCTGAAGATTGATTGACTGACCCCTTGGAATGTGGGGAAGGGTTGAAATCCGGGGGCCCACGGACGGATACCTGGATCCACTGACCTCGGGCAGGTCTTTCAATTCACCTGGATTTCAGGTGGGGAGAAGGGAGGCAATTTGGGTCGACACAAATAGCTTCCTGGACCCAAAACCCCAAAGACACCCGGACTCAAGACACACGCGGAATCAAGACACACACGGACTCAAGACACACGCAGACTCAAGACACACACGGACTCAAGACACACGCGGACTCAAGACACACACGGAATCAAGACACACCCGGACTCAAGACACACGCGGAATCAAGACACACACGGACTCAAGACACACGCGGACTCAAGACACACACGGACTAAAGACACACACGGACTCAAGACACACACGGACTCAAGACACACGCGGAATCAAGACACACACGGACTCAAGACACACACGGACTCAAGACACACACGGACTCAAGACACACGCGGACTCAAGACACACACGGAATCAAGACACACATGGACACTGACACGATCCCAAGGTGGAGATAAGGGAGGCAATTTGAGGGGACACAAATGGCATCCTGGACTCAATACCCCAGGGATAATGACACGGACACGGACACGGACACGGACACTCATAGACTCTAACGGACACGGACACACGGAATCAATACACGTATATATATAATATATATACAATCAATACACGTCAATACACGTGTCAGGGAGCGCAAAGCTGGATTTGTTTTACAAATTTGTTGCTGGTTTTACAACGTTGCCGAATATATTCAATTTCTTGAGTGAATTTCAACTGCCTGTCTATTATGACTCCTTGGTATTGAAAAGAGGTAACCCACTCAATTTCATGAACTTGTATTGTGATTCTTATGTCTTGTTCTCATTTTAACGGCCACTGTTTTGGTTTTATTGCTCTTTATTTACACTGCTTTGCGTTCCGCTTCCCTGCTGATATTATCTAGGCATTTTTGTGCAGGGTTCCTGGCGCCTTTGCCATTGATGATGAACACAAAGTGCATAGTTAAGAATAGGCTTTTGGTAACTTGAGCTTTATGAATTGTTCCACGAGACAGTTGAAGAGGAAAGCGCTTCAAATCAAATCAAATCAAATCAAATGTTTATTTAGGTAAGGTACATACATACAAGAGAGTATTCCTCCCTGCGGAGTTCAATTTTCCAGCCTCTTTGAGGTCGATTTTTTTGGGGGGGGGAATTTGTCTTTAGCTTCTCGGTTAAGCAGGCTTTCTTTGGCAAAGGCAAGAGCGTGTCCTTTAATTTCCTTTTCCACAAGGCAGCACAGTGTAGCTGGAGCCTTGGCTAACTTGAAGGCTTTTTCTAGGTTTAGAAATATAAGGATTCCAGGTTTGTCATTGATTTGATCCAGGAAGGAGGTAAGGATTTCTGTGGTTCCAACACCTTTTCTGTAAGCAAACATATTTTGTTGTAGTGGATTGGCTTTCCATTCAATTCGATTAAGAGCCTTCTTTCTGCGGTTTCGGACAGACAGCTTGTTAATGAGATGGGTCTTGGATTTCCAAGGTCTTTAGGTTTTGGAATGGGAACTATAATTGCACTGTTCCAAGAGTGGTCGAGCTCATGTCACCCATACTTCGTTGGTGAGATTCAAGAAGGCTTCTTCACCCTTTTCTCCTAGCTTGGCCAGCATGTTGTGATTTTGTTCTCACCTGGATCTGTGTTTTTAGTTTTTTGTAGCTCTCCTGAGTTCTTTCAGATTGAATGGTTGGTCTAGTTCGTCAGGTAAGGCTAAAGCATCATCTATTTTTTCCAATCTTGCTTCTTTGTCTTTGTTGGTGAGTCAGAGTTGCTTGAGGAAGTTTAGTAGAACTGGCTCTTGAAGCAAATAGATTTGCTAACCTTTCTGGTTCTTGCTCTGGATGAACATGTGGCAGAGCAGGAGGCGATTTGCCTTTGGCAATGTTGATCTGTCTCCAAATGTCGCCCAAGGATGTATGCTGATTTAGTTTGGCATACCACTCGAGCCATTTTCTTTGATTTTGGCTGTTTCTTCGTGCACTTGATTTCGGACAGCTCTAACAAGTCCTAGATTAGCTTCGGTTCTATCTCTTCTGAAACTCTTTCGTGCACAATTTAGTCTGTTATGTAGATCTTTGATCCTATAATAGTAATACCAGTGGTCCTTATGTTGTTGGGTAATTGTTTTCCTCTTGTGGATGGCGTGATTTGCTGCTCTCTCTTACATTTACTAAATCTTTTTCCATTTCTTCAGTGTTGTCAGGAGGAGTGTAGTTTTGGTGCCAAGTTTCGAGAGCTTCCTGAAACTGTCCAATTTGCTTTGATAAAGTCCCATCCGGGCTCGGGAACTGGAGGTCTGGGAGGTAATGCAATATTAATAACTGTTTTTGTAGCAACGGAGTCGCTAGGCAGAACATGGTCAACTGGCCAATGTCAACTCATAAATACTGGTGGAGACAAACGTGAGATCAAGCACCCCACCCCCACCAATGTGGGTTGGTTCCGTCGAGTTTCAACCGACGGAAACGGTTGAAACCGTTCAATCATTTTCCTGGTTGAACACCAGAAAAACGATGTTTTCCTTTTCCTCCATGATGACGTCGATGTAAGCAACATCAAAGTTCGCCGTCAAGAGGGCCAGAATCTCGGCCTTGGTGTAGGTTCCTCGGAACTGAACCTTGATGCAGTGGAACATGGTGCTGTTTGGCTAGCACCAGGAGCGAAGACAAAGCCCAAGTCGTTCAGCTGACTCCCCCTTCATCGGATCACAGTGCCGATGGAAGAAAGCTTTCTATCTGGATAGTGTTCTGATCGCTAATTCACATCACTGAAGAAGGCCTTCCGTCTCTTCCGGTATAAAACTCCAGACGGGAGTGGGGCTGACATTCTAAGAGTAAAGAGGTTTGAGAGAAATTATATATGACAGACCCCCACCCCCTCCCCCACCCTATGTCATCGCCTCGCTTTACTGTGGTCAGGTGAAGATCGACGAATCACGAGCCTGCCTTCCACACTAAGTAGGTCGTTACAATTTGTAACTACAATATATAAATATGGGTCTAGTTTGTACAGGTCAATGCTAACATTAAAAATATTGGGACACTAGTTAATTGGGCCGACTTGATCAAATTTCGTTCAACAAAATTCCTGCACTTAAAATATGTATTGGCTCTCTCCAATTAATATAATGATTATATAAACTGGCATGTAAATACAGTGCATTAGATTGTTTGGCCCCATTCTATTCACACAATGTTGAGAAAAATACGAACTTAAATATTTACTAGTTTGTCTAAGGTTCACACACGAATCGTTACAAGGGATCGAACACACACACACACACACACACACACACACACACACACACACACACACACACACACACACACACACACACACACACACGAAAGACCTGGGGGTTGATATCACGCCAGACCTGTCCCCTGAAGCTCATATCAAGAGGATAACATCAGCAGCATATGCCAGGTTGGCTAACATAAGAACGGCCTTTAGAAACTTGTGTAAGGAATCTTTCAGAACATTACATACCACATATGTCAGACCAATCCTGGAGTATGCGGCTCCAGCATGGAGTCCATATCTAGTCAAGCATAAGACTAAACTGGAAAAGGTTCAAAGGTTTGCCACCAGACTAGTACCCGAGCTGAGAGGTATGAGCTACGAAGAGAGACTACGGGAACTGAACCTCACTTCGTTGGAAGACAGAAAAGATGAAAAGATGAAAAGCACATGGAATACCATCTCTAACATCCTGGGAACTAAACAACACTCCCACAACCAGATAACACTCTCTAAGGATGGCCTTACACTGTCATCTGACTTAGAAATGGCGAATGAATTTAATAGCTTCTTTTCATCGATTGGTGCTAACCTTGCAAGTAAAATCCCAGACTCAGACACACATCAACACTTATCTCTCAGGCAGCTATCCAAACTCTCTTCTCTCACCAGTCAGCCCGTCAGATGTTGTGTCCATCAAACACTCACTAAAAACCAAAGCTGGGAACATCAGTGAAATCCCATCCATTGTATACAAGAGCGCCTCCCATGCCCTTGCGCCACCTATAGCTCTGCTGTTCAACAAATCCCTTGAGTGTCATACCTTCCCTGATATCCTTAAAAACGCAAGAGTAACGCCAGTTCATAAAGGAGGTAATCCGTCAGACATAAACAACTATAGACCAATATCGAACCTACCCATACTATCAAAAATATTTGAAAAAATTATCTACAAACAGCTCTACTCCTATCTCGTAAAATTCGACATTCTTAGCCCCTGTCAGTTTGGATTCCACTCTCAAAAGAGTACCAACGATGCAATTATTAGTCTCCTTGATATAATTTACTCAGCTCTTGACAAAAATGAGTTTCCAATTGGACTCTTCATTGACCTGAGAAAGGTCTTTCATACGGTTAATCACGACTATCTCTTAAGTAAACTCCATCATTATGGAATCCGAGGCCATGCACTGGACTATATCCAATCCTATCTTAGTGATAGACACCAATGTGTAGCCATCAATAATATAATCTCTCCCATTCTACCAATAACTGTTGGAGTGCCACAGGGCAGCATCTTGGGACCTCTTC
The DNA here is from genome assembly GCF_040958095.1 of Procambarus clarkii. NCBI lineage: Eukaryota > Metazoa > Arthropoda > Malacostraca > Decapoda > Cambaridae > Procambarus > Procambarus clarkii. The sequence goes on from NW_027189174.1 coordinate 236,314, forward strand.
TTTTTCTTATATACATTAATGATCTGCCTAATGTCTCTAACATTCTGAAACCTATTTTGTTTGCTGATGATACTACCCTCATCTACTCCAACCCCAACCCACATACACTAAATAATGTTGTTAATAATGAACTAAAAAAAGTCCACTTATGGATATCAACCAACAAACTAACACTTAACATAGAAAAGACCTACTACATCCTATTTGGAAGCAAATCTACAAATGCAATTCAGCTTCAGATTGACAATGTAAATATTAGCAATAAAAATGATGGAAAGTTTCTTGGCATATTCCTAGACAAGATACTCAACTTCAGTACCCACATACAACACATAACTAAGAAAGTCTCTAAAACAGTTGGTATACTCTCCAAAATCAGATATTATGTTCCTAACTCTGCTCTCATCTCTCTATATTATGCACTAATCTATCCCTATCTCAACTATGGTATCTGTGCATGGGGTTCAACCACTGCAAACCACCTCAAGCCCATCATCACCCAGCAAAAATCTGCTATCAGAATAATATCAAATTCTGCTTTCAGACAACACACAGCCCCCTTGTTTAACTCCCTAAACATGCTAAACATAATCTCACTCCACAAATTCTCTTGTGTCAACTACATTTACAAAACCCTGTTCTTAAATGCAAATCCTTGTCTGAAACTCTTCTTGGACAGAAGTAATAGGACCCATTATCACCACACCAGAAATAAATATCTCTTTGATATCCCCAGAGTTAAACTTAATCTGTGTAAACACTCTATGCAAATAAAGAAACCCAGTTTATGGAACTCACTCCCTACTGAACTGAAAAGCTGTCCAACTTTTACACCATTCAAAATCAATACTAAAAAGTACCTAATTTCATCTTCATAGTTTTTCACTTTTTGCCTTAAAATTGCACTGTATCAATCGCTACCAAATCTCCCAACCTTTATGTTTCCAATTTGAACATCTTTACAATTGTGATCATTGCTGTTTTCTTATATGTGCTGCCAATCTGTTGTATGGTGTTTATAAATCTTGTTTATATGTATCTTTTGCTACCCAGTCTCCCAATCTTTATGTACCCAATCTGAACATCTTTACCATTGTGATCATTGCTGTCTTATATGTGCTGTCAATCTGCTGTATGGTGTCTATTAACCTTGTTTAAATTACTAATCAAGCTGTCAATGTAATCAATCAGAGCTTTAATATAACAATGTGCTTTAATATACCTACTTATCTCTCTCATCTCATTTTTCTCTTGTAATGTATCTTTATCATTTATCAATTCTGGTTGAAATTACCTACTTAAAATTATCTGCTAGATTAAGGACCTGCCCGAAACGCTGTGCGTACTAGTGGCTTTACAAGAATGTAAATATTGTACTATCCAATTGTATTCTCACAAACCCAATGTACCTTCTTGTATTATATATAAATAAATAAATAAATAAATGAATAGAAGAGTTAGGGGGGACATGATCACCACATTCAAGATTCTCAAGGGAATCGACAGGGTTGATAAAGACAGGCTATTTAACACAAGGGGCACACGTACTAGGGGACACAGGTGGAAACTGAGTGCCCAAATGAGCCACAGAGATATTAGAAAGAACTTTTTTAGTGTCAGAGTGGTTGACAAATGGAATGCATTAGGAAGCAATGTGGAGGAGGCTGACTCCATACACAGTTTCAAGTGTAGATATGATAGAGCCCAATAGGCTCAGGAACCTGTACACCTGTTGATTGACGGTTGAGAGGCGGGACCAAAGAGCCAGAGCTCAACCCCCGCAAGCACAACTAGATGAGTACAACTAGGTGAGTACCTGCAACAGATCTTGAAACAACAACTGAATTTAATAGCTTCTTTTCATCGATTTGTGCTAACCTTGCCCGAAAAATCCCAGAGACTCAGACATATTTATTTATTTATTTATTTATTTATATATATACAAGAAGGTACATTGGGTTTATGAGAATACATTGGATAGTACAGTATTTACATTCTTGTAAAGCCACTAGTACGCACAGCGTTTCGGGCAGGTCCTTAATCTAGCAGATAATTTTAAGTAGGTAATTTCAATCAGAATTGATAAATGATAAAGATACATTACAAAAGAAAAATGAGATGAGAGAGATAAGTAGGTATATTAAAGCACATTGTTATATTAATGCTCTGATTGATTACATTGACAGCTTGATTAGTAATTTAAACAAGGTTAATAGACACCATACAGCAGATTGACAGCACATATAAGACAGCAATGATCACAATGGTAAAGATGTTCAGATTGGGTACATAAGAATTGGGAGACTGGGTAACAAAAGATACTGACAAACAAGATTTATAAACACCATACAACAGATTGGCAGCACATATAAGAAAACAGCAATGATCACAATGGAAAAGATGTTCAAATTGGGAACATAAATGTTGGGAGATTTGGTAGCAATTGATACAGTGCAATTTTAAGGCAAAAAGTGAAAAACTATGAAGATGAAATTAGGTACTTTTTAGTATTGATTTTGAATGATGTAAAAGTTGGACAGCTTTTCAATTCAGTAGGGAGTGAGTTCCATAAACTGGGTCCCTTTATTTGCATAGTGTTTACACAGATTAAGTTTAACTCTGGGGATATCAAAGAGTTACCACATATCTTTCAGGCAGCTATCCAAACTCTCTTCTCTCTCCGGTCAGCCCTACAGATGTTGTGTCCATCATTCACTCGCTAAAAATGGTCAGCTTTCAGCCTCTGATTCTGCTATTGAGTTCAATAGGTTCTTCTCTTCCATTGGTTCATCCCTTGCAAATGATATTCCATCTTCCAGTACTGACATTAAGGACTATCTTACAAGTAACTATCCACAGTCTCTGTACCTAAAGCCTATTAATTCCACTGACGTCAATGAGATAATCCTTTCCCTTAAAACCAAGTCTGGTGCCCTTGAGGAGATACCAACTTTAATTTACAAGAAAGCCTCCAGATCTTTAGCCTGTTGCTTTGCTCTTCAACAAGTCACTTGAACTCCAAACCTTTCCAGATATTCTAAAAAAAGCGAGAGTAACGCCTGTCCACAAATGTGGTGATCTCACAGATGTTAACAACTACAGACCTATATCAATCCTGCCAAACTTGTCAAAAATTTTTGAAAAACTAATCTATAAGCAGCTTTACTCATATCTAGCCAAACTCAATATACTTAGCCCTTGCCAATATGGCTTCAGACCCAAAAAAAGCACTAACGATGCACTTATTAGTATGCTTAACTCGATTCATACAGCTCTTGATAAAAATGAGTTCCCTGTTGGGTTATTTGTGGACCTGCGTAAAGCTTTTGACACTGTCAACCACCAAAACCTTCTTCTTAAATTACATCATTATGGAGTCAGACGACACTCCCTGCAATACCTCAAATCCTACCTTACTGACAGGCTCCAATATGTTTCTGTGAATAATACAATTTCTCCCACCCTACCCATCAACATTGGTGTTCCTCAGGGCAGCATACTTGGCCCTCTCCTCTTTCTCATCTACATTAATGACCTTCCAAATGCCTCCCAACACCTCAAACCAATTCTATTTGCTGACGACACAACCTTCATTTACTCCAGTCCTGACCCCCTTGCTCTAAATGCCACAGTAAATACTGAGCTAAATAAAGTCCATCTTTGGCTAACTGCCAACAAACTCACCCTTAACATTGACAAAACTCTCTATATTCTGTTTGGCAATAAATCCTCTAATCAAATAAATCTCAAAATAAACAATACCCAAATTTGTAACAAATTAGATGGCAAATTCCTTGGCATTCTCATTGACCACAAGCTGAATTTTGAATTAAAAAACATTCTAAATATATCAAAAAAAGTTTCAAAAACTGTGGGCATTCTTTCTAAGATCAGATATTATGTACCACGCCCTGCCCTGGTGACTCTCTATTACTCCCTTATCTATCCATATCTCAACTATGGTATTTGTGCTTGGGGCTCTACTACCCAAAATCACTTACGTCCTCTAATTACTCAGCACAAAGCTGCTATTAGGACAATATCCAACTCTGGCCCCAGACATCACTCGGTACCCCTACTCAAATCTCTGAATATGTTAGACATTGTCACTGCACATTCTCTCATGTGTATTATACATATATAAAACGCTAAACTATAATGCCAATCCTGATCTCAAAAGATTCATAGAAGGTTGTAACAGAACCCATGAGCACCACACCAGAAATAAATACAGTTTTGATATTCCTAGAGTACGACTTAATCAAACTAGAAATGCTCTTCAAATCAAGGGGTCCAGAATGTGGAATGACCTTCCCAACCATGTTAAAGACTGTACCTCTCTCAACCAGTTTAAGATAAAAACGAAGCTATACCTAATAAATCCCCTGTAACCTACCTTTCCCTTCTATTGTTAACCAATGTCTGTTTTTTTTTAAAGAGCGCTGTTTGTCGACATAATTGTATTTGTGCTGCTTTTTCAGCTATGTTTTTATTTCTTGTTTTCATTCTACTCATTATGCTCAATTAGTATTAAGCTTGTCATTTAAGTTTATCATGCCCGAAACGCTTTGCGTAATAGTGGTTTTAGGCATTGTATGTACTAGCTCTACCTATAACTAGTCAACCAATCTTTGTAAAAATTTATTGTATGTATGTACCTTACCTAAATAAACATTTTATTTTATTTTATTTTTTTAAAAACCAAAGCGGGGAACATTAGTGAAATACCATAGATGGTATACAGGAGTGCCCCCCATGCCCTTGCACCACCCATAGCATTGCTGTTCAATAAATCCCTAGTGTGTCATACCTTCCCTAATATCCTTAAAAAAGCAAGAGTAACGCCAGTTCATAAAGGAGGTAACACGGCAGACATAAATAATTAGACTCATATCAAATCTACCTATATTATCAAAAAATTTTTTTTTTTTTTTTTACAAACAGCTCTACTCCCTTATAAAATTCAATATACTAAGTCCTTGTCAGTTTGGCTTCCGCTCCCATAAGAGTACCAATGATGGTATTGTTAGTCTGCTTGACTTAATCTTCTCAGCCCTCGACAAAAGTGAGTTTCCAATTGGACTCTTCATTGACCTGAGAAAGGCTTTTGATACTGTTAACCATAACTACCTCTTACTTAAACTCCACCAATATGGAATCCGTGGCCTTGCCCTGAACTATATCCGATCCTATCTTAGTAACAGACACTAATATGTAGCCATCAATGATATAACCTCTCCCACTCTACCAATAACTGTATGGGTGCCACAGGGCAGCATCCTAGGACCCTCCTGTTTCTTATATACATCAATGATCTCCCTAATGTCTCTAACATACTTAAACCTATATTGTTTGCTGATGATACTACTCATCTACTCTGACCCCAACCCACTCATGTTAAATAAGGTTGTAAACAATTAATTAAAAAAAGTCTACTTTTGGATGTCAACCAACAAACTCACACTAAACATAGAAAAGACCTACTACATCTTATTTGGAAGCAAATCAACAAATGCAATTCAGCTTCAGATAGATAATGTATAAACATTAGCAATAAAAATGATGGAAAGTTCCTTGGCCTGTACTTAGACAAGAGACTCAACTTCAGCACCCATATACAACACATAACTAAAAAGGTTTCTAAAACAATTGGTATACTCTCTAAGATCAGATATTATGTACCCTGCACTTATCTATCTCTATCTTACTTATGGTAGCTGTGCTTGGGGTTCAACCTCTGCAAACTACCTCAGGCCCATCATCATCCAGCAAAAATCTGCTATCAGGACAATAACTAACTCTACCTTCAGACAACACACAGCTCCTCTGTTTAAATCCCTAAACATGCTAAACATAAATTCAGTTCACACATTCTCCTGTGTAAATTACGTTTATAAAACCCTTTTTCTAAGTGCAAACCCTGTTCTGAAACTCTTCCTGGACAGATGTAATAGAACACATGCCCACCACACCGGACATAAATATCTTTTTGATATCCTCAGAGTCAAACTTAATCTATGTAAACACTCTATGTAAATAAAGGGACCTAGTCTATGGAACTTACTCCCTAATGATTTGAAAAGCTGTCCAACTTTTGCCATATTCAAAAATAAAACCAAAAAGTACCTAATTTCATCTTCATAGTTTTCTACCATGGGCTTTATCTTCACACTGTATCTAGTGCTACTCAATCACCCAATATTTGTACCTAAGCCATATTACTTTAACATTGTAATCTTATATATCATTTGATATCATGGTTGTTGTATTGAGTGCATTTTCTACTGCATTATTCCTTGAAACTTTTCCTCGAAATGATCCTCATATTGTGCTTCAGTGAACCAATGTATAACCCTGAAATGCTATTCTCATGTATCTAGTAATCCTTGTTTCTTTATTGTGTATTATTCTGATCTGCTTTTGTGTCAATATTTCTTCAAATTACCTGTAAACATTTTTGTTGATTTTACTGTAATTATTTTACTTAAAATTATCTGTACCTGTAAAGAAAAGCTATAAAATACCTGGTAACATTTTTTATCAATTTTACTGTTAATTTATCAAAGAAAATAAAAAACTGTTAGTTTAAAGACTTACCCGAAACGCTATGGGTGCTAGTGGCTTTACAAGAATGTTAATTCAACTTATTTTCTATATTCTCTGTTAACCTCCATTGTAACTTCTTGTAAAAAAAATATATAAAAATAAAATAATAATAAATAAGAAAACTATTTATGATGGGTTCAAGCGACGATTGAGTAGTGCGCAAAGCGTTCCTCACCTGTTACGACACAGCGTCATCCGCCGCCAGGAACATCAACAAAGCGGTGAGTTTGTGGTCCGTGCAGTCAGCAAGAAGACAAACACTTCATGCAATCACGCAAATATTATCGTAAGTAAACACTTATGTTATATAATATTATTAGATTCTGGTGCTGGCTATAGTGCTGGTGTATTGAGAGGTGAGGGGCAGTGGTGGTGTATTGCGAGGTGAGGGGCAGTGGTGGTGTATTGAGAGGTGAGGGGCAGTGCTGGTGTATTGAGAGGTGAGGGGCAGTGGTGGTGTATTAAGAGGCGAGGGGCAGTGGTGGTGTATTGAGAGGTGAGGGGCAGTGGTGGTGTATTGAGAGGTGAGGGGCAGTGGTGGTGTATTGAGAGGTGAGGGGCAGTGGTGGTGTATTGAGAGGCGAGGGGCAGTGGTGGTGTATTGAGAGGCGAGGGCCAGTGTTGGTGTATTGAGAGGTGAGGGGCAGTGGTGGTGTATTGAGAGGTGAGGGGCAGTGGTGGTGTATTGAGAGGTGAGGGGCAGTGGTGGTGTATTGAGAGGTGAGGGGCAGTGGTGGTGTATTGAGAGGCGAGGGCCAGTGGTGGTGTATTGAGAGGTGAGGGGCAGTGGTGGTGTATTGAGAGGTGAGGGGCAGTGGTGGTGTATTGAGAGGCGAGGGGCAGTGGTGGTGTATTGAGAGGTGAGGGGCAGTGGTGGTGTATTGAGAGGTGAGGGGCAGTGGTGGTGTATTGAGAGGTGAGGGGCAGTGGTGATGTATTGAGAGGTGAGGGGCAGTGGTGGTGTATTGAGAGGTGAGGGGCAGTGGTGGTGTATTGAGAGGTGAGGGGCAGTGGTGGTGTATTGAGAGGTGAGGGGCAGTGGTGGTGTATTGAGAGGTGAGGGGCAGTGGTGGTGTATTGAGAGGCGAGGGGCAGTGTTGGTGTATTGAGAGGCGAGGGCCAGTGCTGGTGTATTGAGAGGCGAAGGCCAGTGCTGGTGTATTGAGAGGTGAGGTACTGTGCTGCACATACAGTATATAAAAACAGCATAATATTTTAATCACAAGCAGGGTTTCCTAATGGTTCCTTGAGACTTATGTGCAAAGTACTTAACCCAGTTATAAGTTCCAAATCATGTGTGTCGTATTATTAAACATCTCTTTAGAAAGCTGATTTATGTTATTTCTTAGTGTTCACTACTACTAGGTAATGATAAATATATATCTCTCTGATATATTATTAATTATATTCAGCTATTGCAGATGATTTTGATGCTGCAAACCGGAGATGCATAGCTGCGGAAGACACGTCTGAAGTGGAAACTTAAAACGAAGCTTCAGATATGAAGCAAAGAATGCCAAGAATAACAAATGTAAGCATTGAAAACCTAGTGTAGAGGGAACCACATTCAAAGTGCCCGCCAAGGAGACATTTTACAGTATAGGCAGGGCTGTGCCCTGATTGGTGGACGACGACGGCGCACGGCCTACCCGCGCGGCAGCCCGCGCAGGCCGAGTGGGCCAGATTTGAACTGCATGTGACCCAACGCGGACGACGCCTGCCCGGCACCACTGGCACTTAGGATATGTGCCCATAGGACCCCTAAGAGGCATTGATTCCCTCTGTCCTACCCTTCCTGAGGAGCCTAGACTTGCTCCACCTACCCTACCAGCCCTTCCTCTCCCTACGACGACAGTTCCAGGTGAATTACTGTACTATTGTTGTAACACGTGGGTCACCTCTACATTGGCGCAGTGAGTAAACGTTCCCACGCGGTGATCAAGAGGACCTCGCCAAGATATCTGCATCATCGTTCTGCCGACTTCAGTCAAGACGTCTTAGATAGTGTTCAACGGTTCCAGTCTCGAATTACTGGCTTTGGTTGCACCATAGATGTTCTTCGGTTTGTTGTTCAATAGCGGTGCCCAAGATATTTCAACCCCTGTTTTTTTTGTGCATATGTTTTATTCCACATCTCGTACAATCCCCCAAGATTCTCCATAAGTTCCAGTTATCAGTGTTTTATACGGATTATTTCCCCGGATTTGTTGCATTTTATTGTCTTGTCCCCCAAGCACCGATTCCCGCGGTCCCCAAGTTCTTTGAAGAAGGGAAGACGAGTACCACCATTCACACGGAATACGGGCCACCGTTCATGAGCATACCCGACCTGTATTGTTTACGAATCCGCTCGCGGAGGATTTCAGGCTGTCGTTCCCGAGCGCATCTGCCTCCAGTGTGTTTACTACAGCGACGCTGGTGTAACACGGGTAGGGTTTCTCTCTTTACTTCTCTTTCTTCTTTACCCTCTACCCGTATTCTTACTTTTTATTCTCTACCAAGGGACTCCAAAACTTTTACCAAAGCCAACTCCACGCCACGTGGTCCTAAGACGATTGACCGACTTAGGATTCTACACCCAGTATGACGTGACCTAGGCTCTGAGCAAAACCCTAGAGTCGCCTCTACGCTGCCACCACCAGACCAGTAACACAAGAGCAATGATCGAGGTCTGGATCGATCACGCTAATTAATCAACCTAGGGGCTTGATCCCCACTATATACGATGACCTTGAGTGTGGAATAAATTACACGGTAATGATAATTCCGATTCGATGTTAGAATCAGCGCCCAATCCAACTTTACCTCGTGTGGACCACGTGACCAGGACAAGTTTACACATAAAACACATGGAAATAATGAAATGCAAAATATTAACAAATTTAATTTATTAAAAGAGAACTAAAACAAAATCTAAATATGTTCACTCCCTGTCACTTTAACACTCCCTACTTGACCTGAGTGGCAAATGAGAAGACTATCCCTATAATTAACAATAGCAACTATACCTTGGGCGACCACAGCTCTAGATGTTGGGCTGGTCTTGGGGAGAGGTAAGATGGTTGGCCTCTTATCCCAGCTGCTCCCGTTTCCACACTGATCTGTCCTCGTCTGGCCTAGCCCAGACTAGAACATTGTATTGTTCCGCATCGCTTACCCAGTTACTTTAGCAAGGTTAAGTTATAACAATTAACCTCTGTTGTACTTAATTGATCCAGACTGCTTGAATTATTTTACTGAAATTAATTTACACAAACATCTAACGGCAGAGCTGTTCCCGATCCCCAAAATGGTTAATTGAACTTTGAGAAATATTAGACATGTCAACCCTGATGACCTATGACCGCCGGTCACTCCGCCTTACAAGTTAGATCTGATTCGTGACGTCACTGATGGTGACTTAAACTCAATAATTAGAATACTCTTGATATTGTACCCAGTACTATTATACAATACAATTTTAATGCAAAATGAATAAAGGCTAATTTTCTCTAAATTACTGAATACTATAGGATGGTTCATTATACAAAATTATGAACAAAGATGCCCGCCATTTGTGACTCAGACCTGCTAATTCCCAGGGGACTGGGCGTTGTTGAAGGTCAGGTCCCTACTCTAAACTTCTGGAACCTTCTGGAATAATTCTTACAACAGCCTAGTTTGTTACAACCCCCCCGCACAAGCACTTAGTAAACCTTGTTAATTTGTTAAAAATCACGAGGTTTAGTATCCAAACCCACAATTCAACTCATGCCACAAACAAAAGCTAACCTAACTAATAAAATTTGACAAATAATAGTCCAACATCATAATAAACATGTTCATATTTTCTCAGCTGTCAACTGACAGCAATCCTCCAATATCAGGAAACATACATCCTATCCTTACTGACATAGCTAAATAACATGGCCCTACTCTACCATCAAAGACTAGCTATTAAACTCCCTTGGCTCTTCACTAGCCAAGTCCATGTGTCCTCTAGAGCCGGCCACACCGTGCTCAACCATAAACATTAAGGTTATATCATCAGACTGAACTTTCAGTCATCCGGGAGCGTACTACGGAACTATCAGGTACACATCCGTGTACTAACCACTCCCCATCAATGTCAACCTTGACATGCTAAGGAACACACCTAACGTTTATTACATGTATCTAAAAATATAAAAAAAAATTCCTATACTATATCACAGGTTTCAGCTGACTGTACAGCCAAGTGTTCTCACTCACTTGAAGTGTCAATGTTTATATTGGTCCGCCTCTCCTGTGTTCAAACATTCTGCAAAAGTATCACAACATAATTTTCCATAACCGTTTGTTCTGGGCTGAGACAATTACACAGGGGCTTCGATTTTGATTACTGACCAATTTATAGAGTAAAATTTTCATATATTATACCAGAATTATTTTAAATCTGTTTTTCAACATTTAAAAAGTATTGATTCTAAATCTGTTTTTCAACATTTAAACAAAAGTGTCCAGATGTTCTTTACACAGATGTTCAGAGTCAATTTTGTTGTTTGTATCAATTGTTCATATTGAGTAAACGAGAAAAAAAAATCGATGCTGCTGGATGCTGAATGTAGTCGCTGACGATGACTGTGTCGATCTTGCTTCTCCCCATGTGTAGACATCAATACCTGGTCCTCTTGTACTCCCATCCGGTACTCCTGAATGACGACAGAGTGTAGTAGAGCTGAGTGCCAAGTGACAGCTGTAGAATACTGTTACTTCGGCCATTAATCTTGCTCTCGACAGTCCACACGCCTTCATATCAATCACAGTTCACACGGCAGTCTTGATGTTAAACTTGACGGCGCAGATGACCACAGCAGAGCAGGACTGGATGTGCCAACGGTGTCTCTTAGCAGGAGTGGTGTCAGAAGGTCGTAGAGGCGGGTTGCTTGTTTGCAGAACAGGTGAATCTCGTCTTCCATCATTGCTCACGTCATCTCAGGCGTTTCTTGATGTCACCAGGTTACTAGGCCGTAAACACCAACTGTGTATACCCTCGTACCGCCGACTTTAGGCCAAAGGAGACAATTTTACGACCTTCTACTGGCGAGTCCCGGTACTCTGTAGGGAAACCGTGCCTTCCACCTGTGACCGCCTTACTTCTGCTTTCGTGTTACTTCAGATGACGTAATCATTAATCTTCCGGCGAAATTCTTGAGTACTGCTACGTGCTTTTCATTTCTTGACCTCTCCTCCAACACTGCTGGAATGGCTGCAGTCTTGATGACGCAGCAGGTGGGTAGTGGTGATCTCGAGACAGCTACCCCCGGCGTTGTATGGCACCTCCGGTGACTGCTATAATGTGGACAGCTCGCTGGCCCTGACAACCTCGTTAGTGACGTGAGGCGTCGGCCGGGTGACTCTTGGACAGTCACTCATCCCCAAAGTAACTGATGTATGGGTTACTGGGTCTGGTGGGGGGAGGGCTTTGTGTAACGTGCCTCCCCCCTCGGTCTTTACAGACAAGGGTTCACGTGTGGCTGGAACAACTGGGTCGGTGTACCAATCAGACCTGGGAACAGACAGACACAACACAGCGGAAGCATAGATATACTCTGGGTTTGGTGGAGGTGGAACCCCAGAGCACGGTAAAAGTTGCTACCTGAGTCAAGTATAGACATAGTACACCTCATTGCCTTTACAGGAAAATCTAATGAATACTAAATTATACTAACCAAGGAAGTTACTTTACTGTATAGCGCGAGATCTCGTCACCATAGGGTGGCGAGACTGCACCTGACTACTGATGAGCGATGACAGAGGGTCATCCTCATCTTCTGACTCGTCGGTGAAGCCATGAGTCAGCACTGCTGAGTCAGGAGCTAGACCCGCTGAAGGCAGTTCTAATTCCTCTCTAGCATGATAATGTTTCAATTTATTCACATGAATTGTCCTTTCCACCTGGTCCTCGAACACTCCTTTTATAACAAGATTAACTGGCCCCGCCCTTTTAATTACTCTATATGGTCCTCGCCACCTCGGAGCTAGTTTCCTGCTCTGATTGGCGGGCGCAGCCTCATTCACTCTCAATACGAGACTTCCTTCCGTCAACTCAAGAGGGCGCACTTTCTTGTCATAAAAATGAGCATACCGAGTCCGTGCCTTCTTGGACGCTTCAGCTGCAATATTCCATGCATTTCTCATTTTACCAAGGACCTCTGAAGGATAGTCCTCCCCGTATGCAACATTATGTCTGTTAAGCAGACCTGAGGGGAAATAGCATGAATTACCAGTAAACAAATGAAGTGGTTGGGTGTTAATTGATTGGTGGATGGCAGTATTCAAGGCGAACTGAACATAGGGTAGGTGTTCATCCCAGGTGTTTGCATCATGTTCAGCAAGGATTGCAAGCATATCCTTGACTGAACGATTAGTCCGTTCCGTCATTCCGTTTGCTTGTGGGTGGTAGGCCGTTGTAAAAGCCGAAGTTGTCTCTAAAATCTTACAAACTTCTCTAAATATATTCCCATTGAATTCTTGACCCCGGTCAGAGACTAAAACTTTAGGAGGTCCGAATACAGTAACGAACCTACGCAAGAACGCATCTGCAACCGTACGAGAATCCTTCTGAGGTAAAGCAACCAGTGTAGTGTATCTAGACAGATGGTCAACTAGCACCAACACGTATCTGTTACCTGCATGACTGTGGTGTAAGTCAATCAAATCGGCCCCCACACGATCTAACGGTTCACGAATTTCAGGAAATTCCTGAAGTGGGGCTTGTACCTTAAGGGTGCCTTTCCTCCTCTGGCAACGAGGGCACGACTTCACGAAATTGATTACCTCAGAAAGTAATCCTGGAAAATAAAATAGAGACTTTGCTTTTAAGTGCGTTTTAAAGATCCCCGGATGCCCTGCAATTTTTGAAGCATGCGCAAGCTTTAACGCTGATGACCGCAACGCGTCCGGAATAACTAGCTGAAATACTGCCCTATCATTCTGGCTATTAACATAATACAGGACGCCCTGTTTCATTTCAAAATCATGAATAGGTAAATTCTTTTTCTTTTTCGGGTATTTTCCTCCCTCTAAATACTCAATAATCTCTTTCCATCTCGGCTCGTTCATCTGGTATTCTCTCATTTTATCTGATGGAATGGTTTCAATGTTTTCATTAATTTGAACTGCCGCTATATTTCTACTTAGCGTATCTGGCACAACATGGGCTGGACCAGGCTTGTACAAAATCTGGAACGAGTGGGCCGAAAGTTCGTGAGACCAGCGTGACATTCGTGGGCATTTTGTTCGCTTCTTAAATATGTGTGTTAACGCTCGATGGTCTGTGTAGATTACAAAATGCCGCTGAAATAGGTAAGGCTCGAAATACCTAACTGATTCTACTACTGCCAGTGCCTCCCGATCCGTAGCTGAATAACGAACTTCAGGTCCTTTGACCTTCCTACTGAAATAGGCTACTGGATGGGGTAAATTATCTGCGTCTCGCTGAATTAAGCACCCGCCAATAGCAATACCGCTGGCGTCAGTGTGCACTTCCCACTCTTTCTCAAAATCAGGAATAGCCAATACCGGTGTCGTGATTAGTTGGTCTTTCAGTTTGCGATAGGCCTCGTCATGTTCTGATTTCCACACAAACTTCGCATTTTTCTTTGTCAGATCAGTCAGGGGTGCTGAAATGCCAGCGAAACCTTCAATGTGACGACGAAAATATCCGGCCGCCCCCAAAAACCTACGCACGTCCTTTGCTGTCCTTGGAGTAGGCATGTCAGCAATGGCGCGGCAAGAATCTGGGTCAGGTCGGATACCGTCTGGGCACACCTGGAACCCCAGAAATTTGAATTTCTGAACCGCCAGGGTGCACTTCTGAACATTCAGCCTGAAACCTGCCTGATCTAACAACTTCAAAGTCTCAGTCAAGTCCTGCAGGTGTTCCTCAAACGTCCTGGAATATATCACAACATCATCCAGGTACGCTAAAGAATGCCTACCCAGTACTGGACTAAGGATAAAGTTGATGGCCCTCTGAAACGACGAAGGCGCTGTCTTCAAACCAAACGGCATCCTACGGAATTGATAAGTGTGCCTACCATCCGAGAATGCTGTTTTTTCCCTATCTTGTTCTGCCACCGGAATCGCCCAATACGCCGATTTTGCGTCAAGAGTTGAGAAATACTTAGCAGCACCAAATTGATCTATTATCTCCTGTATTCGGGGCAACGGATACACATCACCCTTAGTTAGTTCGTTCACCTTCCGGTAGTCAACACAGAAACGATAACTACCGTCCGGTTTCCGAACTAGCACAACAGGAGAGAGCCACGGTGACGTACTAGGCTCTATCACGCCCTGTCTCAACATTTTCTGGCACTCCTCCCTGATAATGTTCTTTGCCTGTTCCGGCAACCTCCACTGTCTCGTGTACACAGGCAAATGGTCACCAGTTGGAATGGTGTGCTCGATCTTATCAAGGAGACCTATCTGGTCATCCTCTGTCGCAAACAATTTCGGGAATTTTCGTAAAACTCCTCTCAGTGCCTTCCTATCCGCCTGTGCAACATGTTGCAAATCAAGTGCTGAAATTAATTTTTCCACTTCCTCTACATTCTGTGCAACATTTCTCGTTTCGTATTGTACTTTGGATGGTGTTTTAGTGTTCAACATATTCAGTGCACTACATTGTGCAGTGACGGCTGGCGTCTCAGCTGACTCATGGTGAAAGATTTCTGTGTCCTCCTGTACTCACCTAATTGTACTCACCTAATTGTGCTTGCGGGGGTTGAGCTTTGGCTCTTTGGTCCCGCCTCTCAACTGTCAATCAACTGGTGTACAGATTCCTGAGCCTACTGGGCTCTATCATACCTACATTTGAAACTGTGTATGGAGTCAGCCTCCACCACATCACTTCCTAGTGCATTCCATTTATTAACTACTCTGACACTGAAAAAATTCTTTCTAACGTCTCTGTGGCTCATCTGGGTACTAAGTTTCCACCTGTGTCCCCTTGTTCGTGTCCCACCCGTGCTGAAGAGTTTGTCTTTGTCCACCCTGTCAATTCCCCTGAGAATTTTGTAGGTGGTTATCATGTCTCCCCTTACTCTTCTGTTTTCCAGGGATGTGAGGTTCAGCTCCTTTAGCCTTTCCTCGTAGCTCAATCCTCTCAGTTCCGGGACGAGCCTGGTGGCATACCGCTGAATCTTCTCTAACTTTGTCTTGTGTTTAACTAGGTATGGACTCCAGGCTGGAGCTGCATATTCCAGGATTGGTCTTACATAAGTGGTATACAGGGTTCTGAAAGATTCCTTACACAAGTTTCTGAAGGCAGTTCTTATGTTGGCCAGTCTAGCATATGCCGCTGATGATATTCTTTTGATGTGGGCCTCTGGGGACAGGTTCGGTGTGATATCAACCCCCAGATCCTTCTCTCTATTTGATTCTTGCAGGATTTCCCCTCCCAGATGATACCTTGTGTTCAGCCTCCTGCTCCCTTCGCCTAATTTCATCACCTTACACTTTCCAGAGTTGAACTTCAGCAGCCATTTTCTAGACCATTCCTCCAGTTTATCCAGGTCATCCTGTAGTCTCTGTCTATCTTCATCCGTCTTGATTCTTCTCATAATTTTTGCATCATCAGCAAACATCGAGAGGAATGAGTCTATACCCTCTGGAAGATCGTTCACATATATTAGAAACAGGATGGGTCCAAGTACTGAGCCCTGTGGGACTCCGCTGGTGACATCTCGCCACTCTGATGTCTTCCCCCTCACCGTTACTCGCTGTTTCCTGTTGCTTAAGTACTCCCTTATCCACTGGAGCACCTTCCCTTTTACTCCTGCCTGTTGCTCCAACTTTTTTAACAGCCTTTTATGGGGTACTGTGTCGAAGGCTTTTTGGCAATCCAGGAAAATGCAGTCGGCCCACCCTTCTCTTTCCTGCCTAATTTTCGTTGCCTGGTCATAAAATTCTATTAAACCTGTGAGGCACGATTTACCATCTCTGAACCCATGTTGGTGGTGCGTTACAAAGTTATTTCCCTCCAGATGCTCTACGAGCCTTTTCCTCACGATCTTCTCTAGCACCTTGCATGGTATACAAGTTAAGGAAACTGGCCTGTAATTCAGTGCCTCTTGCCTGTCACCCTTTTTGTATATTGGGACCACGTTAGCTGTCTTCCAACTTTCTGGTAAGTCTCCTGTTTCCAGTGACCTGTTATACACCATAGAGAGTGGCACACTTAGTGCTTCTGCACCTTCCTTTAGTATCCATGGTGAGATTCTATCAGGCCCAACAGCCTTTGTCACATCTAGCTCCAGCAGGCACCTTTTGACCTCATCACTGGTGAGGTCAAATTCCTCCAAGGTTTCCAAGGTTGCCGCCTCCTCATTTAGTGCAGGGGCTTCTCCTTGTTCTATTGTGAAGACCTCCTGGAATCTCTTGTTGAGTTCTTCACACACCTCCTTGTCATTCTCTGTGTATCTGTTCTCCCCTTTCCGCAGCTTCATCACTTGTTCCTTCACTGCTGTTTTCCTCCTGATATGGCTGTGGAGCAGCTTTGGTTGGGTCTTGGCTTTACTCGCGATGTCATTTTCAAACTGTCTCTCTGCTTCCCTCCTCACTCTGATGTACTCATTTCTGGCCCTCTGGTACCTCTCCCTGCTCTCTGGTGTTCTGTTATTTCTGTAGTTTCTCCATGTTCTTTTACTCAGTTGTTTCGCTACCTTACATTCCTGGTTGAACCATGGGTTTTTCTGTTGTTTTTCGTTTTTCTCCTTTTGGACGGGGATAAACCTGTCTGCAGCTTCCTGGCACTTTTGGGTGACAATATCCATCATGGCCTGCACATTCTTGTCTCTAAGTTCTGTTTCCCATGGTATTCCCATTAGGAAGTTCCTCATCTCGTCATATTTTCCTCTTCGGTAATTCAGTCTTTTCCCCTCCACT
This sequence comes from Procambarus clarkii, assembly GCF_040958095.1. Taxonomy (NCBI): domain Eukaryota; kingdom Metazoa; phylum Arthropoda; class Malacostraca; order Decapoda; family Cambaridae; genus Procambarus; species Procambarus clarkii. The sequence continues at coordinate 253,831 of NW_027189174.1, forward strand.
CCCATCCTTGGATAGGTTATCCCTACCTCCACCAAGTACTCAAAGGTCAGTACACTGTGGTCACTCATTCCTATGGGGGCTTCAACTTTGACTTCCCTTATTTCTGACTCATTCAGGGTGAATATTAAGTCGAGTCTAGCTGGTTCATCATTGCCTCTCATTCTTGTGGGTTCCTTGACATGCTGGCTCAGAAAATTCCTTGTTGCCACTTCCAAGAGTTTAGCTCGCCACGTATCTGCACCACCATGTGGGTCCCCATTCTCCCAGTCTATCTTTCCATGGTTGAAATCACCCATGATTAAGAGTCTTGAGCCATTCCTGCAGGCAACTGAAGCTGCTCTCTCTATTATATTAATGGTTGCCATGTTGTTCCTATCAAACTCCTGTCTAGGTCTTCTGTCATTTAGGGGAGGGTTGTAAATGACTGTCACTATTATCTTAGGTCCACCCATTGTTATAGTTCCTGTTATGTAATCTCTGAATCCGTCACAGCCCGGAATTTCCATCTCATCAAAACTCCAGTCCTTCCTTATCAGCAGGGCCACTCCTCCACCTCCTCTCCCTTCCCTCTCTTTCCTTACTATATAGTAGTCCTTTGGAAACACAGCATCTGTTATGACTCCTGACAATTTTGTTTCTGTTAGTCCTATTACATCAGGGTTTTCTTCTTGCACCCTTTCTGCCAGTTCACTTGCTTTATTGGTAATCCCATCAATGTTTGAGTACATTACCTTGAAGCTCACTTTCTTATATCCAATTTCACCCACACTCCCTACAAGTGTAGGAGGTTGTTCTATGGTCCTTGCTACTTGGGTAGGCTCCTCCTCCTGTGAGGTAGTTGCCAGGGGTTCAGGGGGAGGTGGGGTGGGGGGTGGAGGGCTTAGGTCTTCCTCAGGCCTGCTTGGGTCAGGAAGAAGTCCTGGGGGTGAGGGAGCAGGGATTGCTTGGGGAGAGGGCACGCCCTCCTGCGGTGTAGTTGACCAGGGTTTGGAGGGAGGTGGAGTGGGGGATAGAGGGCTTTGGTCTTGCTCAGGCCTGCTTGGGGCAGGGAGAAGACCAGGGGTTGGGAAAGCAGGGGCTACTTGGGGTAAGGGGAGGGGGAGGATTTGGGTTTCATGATGGGCATTATGCAGGGGCAAGGAAGGGTTTGTGCTGGGGGGTAGAGAGGGCCCTATTGGGTGGTGGACTGGGGTGTTGCATTCCCCCCTGGGGTTCCTGGGTTGCTGGATTGGGGTTCCCCACTCCCCTCTGGGATTGCTGGGTTGGAGGCTGAGGTTCCCTGGCTCTCTTCCCTCTCCTTGCGCCTTTTCCTTGCATCTGCTGCCCTTACTATCTCGTCTCTGGTCATGTCCCTCTGAACATATACCTCTTTGTAGTTCCTTGCATACCTCAGTTTGCTCTTCCTTACTAGAATGTCCTCTTTGATGTCCTCGCTCTTGAATACTACCTTGATCAATCTTTTTTTGTCTCTGTTGTACTGGCCAATCCGGAAAAACTGTTCTATGTCTCGTTCAGCCCCTGTGGGAACCGACCTGTGAGATTTATATTTATTTAATTTATATGAATTTATATTTACGTTAATTTGTATACTTCGATAGCAATTTGTATAATGATAAGTGGACTGTATTTCTGCAATAATCTCATAATCTCACAAATCGATCCTCTACACATTAAGGGGGGGTTTAATAGTTTATATATATGCAGCCAATCAAACTACAGTAACTACATACATTGAAGAGGTTCCTTATCTTATAGTACAGCAGGTTAGTCCACCAGGTATAACTAGGGTGTAGACACCAAATTATCCTCTTTGAGGTAGCTTCCATATCACCCAGTAACTGGTGCACAAAACTTCCTTCCTCGTCTTGACCTGTCAAAAGTGCGCTAGCTGTGAAGCCAGAATCCTATATATGACAAGTATATCAGAGAAAACACTATACAGTACATGGAACATTAAAGACCTGGCTTAATTACCTTTAGTATGAGGCGATTTCGCGTTCTAACCGGGTCACCCTATATCCTGACATTAATGGCCATAAATGAATGATAAACGGGTTTCGGATAGACACTTAACTTGAATTGTAGACATCGTGTTGGAGATGGTACACCTTTGGCTTCCATAACACTACGTCCAAGTAAATTTAACAGGAGCCGAATTTGCTCCCGTGTGAGCCTCTGGTCTCAATAAACAACAATGGCTGTTTAACACTCCATTCTATTGACGTTACTGGCCGACATTGTCCAGAATGATAGGAGCCGTTTGCTCCACACGTCTCGGAGGTGACACAACAATAACTCCCTCCTTCCTCACTCTCTGACGCCTGGCCTACTTTGTCCAGATTTCAGAAAGTGATAGAAGGGTCACATTTACTCTACTTTAACATTGATAATTAAGTTAATTTATATAAGATGTTTTTATGATGGTAAAGTCCAAAGACTAATGTATTTAAGAACAATTCCCAGCAGAATAGCTGGTGAATTATAATAGTATGTGGTGATGATATCCCGTTTTCTATAGACGGTAATTCCACTACAAGTTACGTTTTCTATGGGTAACTTGTTTATACAACACAGCTCTTATCTGTCTGTATGATATTATTATTAAATGGTGTCGGATTTTCCGACATAATTCCCCAGGGGGCTGCTCACGGGTCGAAGTCCTGTTTAGAACAGACGAACACCGATACTCCTCCTTCGAATTATTACATTAATTTGATGTTAGTAGTTAGTAATCACACATTTGTGTGTCTGTTCGTACAGGACGGATGTCCCGTACTAGAGTTGCAGGGGTTAGAAGTCTAATGCGATTTCATTTCCCTGTCAACTCTTGAAAGGCTAACATTCAAGCCTTATCACATATTATTTAACCCAGAAGACTGGATGTGATCAAGTACTACAGTCAAGTATGATTCAGGGACTGCAGTGAGATCAGTGACATTAGATATAACTTGAAGTTTGTTCAGGTAACTAGTCACTGATATATAAACACTGAGGCCCATGGAATTCATCTTGATTAAATAATAAATGTATCAAATCAGTCATCAGATTTATTAGGGTTTAATTTAGTTAATTGATTCAGAAGATTGAATAGCTCATCATTAAAGCAAAGTATGGTTCTGAGACTGCAGTGGGTTCAGTGACATTGGTCGCAGTGACTTGTAGCTGTTTTAGGCTACTGTTCACTGATTTGCCACTGAGGCCTCATGAACTCATCCCCAGCTTTAAATGATGATACTAACATCAACCTCTGTTACTATAGTCAGCTGTAATCTCCTTAGTATAATGCTACTGGAGAAATATAATCAGCTGACAAATTTAGATCTCTACTGGTATTGTTTATCTGCAGGCATTGGTCTCCTCAGGCTTGATACTGGGCCTGAGAGTAATTTACCTCCTGCAGAGTTTAACATGGTTATGCCCTGATATTTAGTAGGGCTACCAATGAATTGATGGTAGTAGTCTGTCCCCACAAGGACAGCCATTTGGCATTTGATTTGCTCAAATTTACCTGCAGCTGCTTGATAATAGCTTTCCAGGTCAGCATAATCAACTGTTGATTGTTGTGACAAATCTTCACATTTCTTGATCTGTCTTGTTAAGTGGCCTTTAAGACCTGCAAGGGTTCTTTTCATTCTCCCTGCATTATCCATACTGGCTAGTTGGTGAAGCCTTGTGGGGCTTGTACTTGGGCTGCTCATAATACTGAACAAGCACTGATGGTAGCCTAGGGTAAATTCTGAACTCACTAGGCTGTAATCCTACCTCTACTAGAGGTTAGCACTTAAAATTAATATACATTATATATATACAATCATACACACTAATGATTTGAGTGATAAACCAGTGTCACTGGAAGTACCTTTAGGTTAGCTCTTCTATATCACCCCAGGATGGTAGAGACACTAATTAATCACTCAAAGGTGTAATGATCATAAGTAAATTATTATATATACAACTCAATTCGAGTTGATAATAATTACACCCAAAATAGGGTCTGCACCATTCATTAATGGTGCTAGGTTAATCAATATAGTACAACTGACTATGGTAATAATGGGACTAGGATGAACGATAATAGTTCAACTAGTCAATATCCTACCCTGTTGTGGGTTGGCAATTAGTAAATATTATACTGTGATCACTAGTGCAATATATATTAAATAATTCTCTATTTTGGAGAAATAATATACACAATTATTGATAATAGCCTCTTAATTAGCCTCTATGAAACTTCTAATATTATCTAGAAGTATTAAATATTATTAGTGACCTCGCGAAATAAAGTCCACAAAATTCGTAGATAATCTCTCGCGAAATGTAACACCACGAAATCCGTGAACAATCTCGCGAAGACACAGTCACTAATTAGGCTGGCTTCAATATTAGCGCTGTCATTTCACCGAAATAACACGCCACCAAATATCTGTGGGTGTGCATGAAACCGCTGACGAAGCTGAACTGGGCTGAGGGAGGCTCCTGAGCTCCCTCGAGGCTAGGCTGCCGTCTTGACTGCTGGCCTTTGTTTAAATAACACTGCACTAGTATATTTAATGAATCCACTGGTTAACTGGTTCATCCGGTACTAAGATGACCAAATGTGGGTTCAAAGGATCAAATAATCCGTCATCCGGTTCGAAGATGACCAAATAATGTGGGAACCGACCTGTGAGATTTATATTTATTTAATTTATATGAATTTATATTTACGTTAATTTGTATACTTCGATAGCAATTTGTATAATGATAAGTGGACTGTATTTCTGCAATAATCTCATAATCTCACAAATCGATCCTCTACACATTAAGGGGGGGTTTAATAGTTTATATATATGCAGCCAATCAAACTACAGTAACTACATACATTGAAGAGGTTCCTTATCTTATAGTACAGCAGGTTAGTCCACCAGGTATAACTAGGGTGTAGACACCAAATTATCCTCTTTGAGGTAGCTTCCATATCACCCAGTAACTGGTGCACAAAACTTCCTTCCTCGTCTTGACCTGTCAAAAGTGCGCTAGCTGTGAAGCCAGAATCCTATATATGACAAGTATATCAGAGAAAACACTATACAGTACATGGAACATTAAAGACCTGGCTTAATTACCTTTAGTATGAGGCGATTTCGCGTTCTAACCGGGTCACCCTATATCCTGACATTAATGGCCATAAATGAATGATAAACGGGTTTCGGATAGACACTTAACTTGAATTGTAGACATCGTGTTGGAGATGGTACACCTTTGGCTTCCATAACACTACGTCCAAGTAAATTTAACAGGAGCCGAATTTGCTCCCGTGTGAGCCTCTGGTCTCAATAAACAACAATGGCTGTTTAACACTCCATTCTATTGACGTTACTGGCCGACATTGTCCAGAATGATAGGAGCCGTTTGCTCCACACGTCTCGGAGGTGACACAACAATAACTCCCTCCTTCCTCACTCTCTGACGCCTGGCCTACTTTGTCCAGATTTCAGAAAGTGATAGAAGGGTCACATTTACTCTACTTTAACATTGATAATTAAGTTAATTTATATAAGATGTTTTTATGATGGTAAAGTCCAAAGACTAATGTATTTAAGAACAATTCCCAGCAGAATAGCTGGTGAATTATAATAGTATGTGGTGATGATATCCCGTTTTCTATAGACGGTAATTCCACTACAAGTTACGTTTTCTATGGGTAACTTGTTTATACAACACAGCTCTTATCTGTCTGTATGATATTATTATTAAATGGTGTCGGATTTTCCGACACCTCCACCATGGTTCCCCGAGATACCCTATCACCTGCCCTGAAGTGAAAAGTCTTATGTGAAAGATTGACAACTGGAATGAGTGCACCTTTATCGAGCACTACAACTAAGTGATGAGGAATTAATAAACTATCACATCTCCCAGCCACCTGAAGGGTGGTACCTGGTTGTATGTGACATCCCACCGCTGCCACCATTGTAACACGGGTAGGGTTTCTCTCTTTACTTCTCTTTCTTCTTTACCCTCTACCCGTATTCTTACTTTTTATTCTCTACCAAGGGACTCCAAAACTTTTACCAAAGCCAACTCCACGCCACGTGGTCCTAAGACGATTGACCGACTTAGGATTCTACACCCAGTATGACGTGACCTAAGCTCGGAGCAAAACCCTAGAGTCGCCTCTATGCTGCCACCACCAGACCAGTAACACAAGAGCAATGATCGAGGTCTGGATCGATCACGCTAATTAATCAACCTAGGGGCTTGATCCCCACTATATACGATGACCTTGAGTGTGGAATAAATTACACGGTAATGATAATTCCGATTCGATGTTAGAATCGGCGCCCAATCCAACTTTACCTCGTGTGGACCACGTGACCAGGACAAGTTTACACATAAAACACATGGAAATAATGAAATGCAAAATATTAACAAATTTAATTTATTAAAAGAGAACTAAAACAAAATCTAAATATGTTCACTCCCTGTCACTTTAACACTCCCTACTTGACCTGAGTGGCAAATGAGAAGACTATCCCTATAATTAACAATAGCAACTATACCTTGGGCGACCACAGCTCTAGATGTTGGGCTGGTCTTGGGGAGAGGTAAGATGGTTGGCCTCTTATCCCAGCTGCTCCCGTTTCCACACTGATCTGTCCTCGTCTGGCCTAGCCCAGACTAGAACATTGTATTGTTCCGCATCGCTTACCCAGTTACTTTAGCAAGGTTAAGTTATAACAATTAACCTCTGTTGTACTTAATTGATCCAGACTGCTTGAATTATTTTACTGAAATTAATTTACACAAACATCTAACGGCAGAGCTGTTCCCGATCCCCAAAATGGTTAATTGAACTTTGAGAAATATTAGACATGTCAACCCTGATGACCTATGACCGCCGGTCACTCCGCCTTACAAGTTAGATCTGATTTGTGACGTCACTGATGGTGACTTAAACTCAATAATTAGAATACTCTTGATATTGTACCCAGTACTATTATACAATACAATTTTAATGCAAAATGAATAAAGGCTAATTTTCTCTAAATTACTGAATACTATAGGATGGTTCATTATACAAAATTATGAACAAAGATGCCCGCCATTTGTGACTCAGACCTGCTAATTCCCAGGGGACTGGGCGTTGTTGAAGGTCAGGTCCCTACTCTAAACTTCTGGAACCTTCTGGAATAATTCTTACAACAGCCTAGTTTGTTACACTGGTCCCAGCTCTGCAGGGTGCTTGCTACAGGTCTGTTACTTTCTCATTTCTACTGTTAGCTAGACGTAACCTGTTCTAGGCTTTCTACAGAAGTAACGGCTCAAGGGGAAGAGATACATTAAGTGAGCCAGTGAGTTTGTGTTCATACCAGATTTAAGGTGGATGGTGATCCGCCCTGCACACAGTTCCACATGTTCACCTGAAAAAAGTGTTTTTGGGAACCCTCAGCCCAGTGCTTATGAAAACCAGGCACATTGCTTGTTAAAGTTCCTCAAAGTGCCTGCCATATCAGATTTTCCAGTTTTGCAAGTGCAGTAAGTGCCCAGTTTTTGTCTAAGCCTCAAGGGATTTAGGTACCAATTAAGTGTGCAGTGTTTTATGTTGCTTGAAACCCACCTGGCCCCATCATTTACATTATCGACTGTGCAGTGCTTATTTTTCCTGGTGGAACATTTATCCCTATCTCTGAACATTGGAACCTTAAGTGTGGCCATTGGTGCCTGTGTTTTTTTGTTGTATACATGTGAGGTGCCTGGCCCCAGATCTAAGGCTTATTACCAGGTGTGGCACGGTATATCGGAGCTTTAACTTTCGACACCAGCACAATGGCTCTAATCAAGATAAACTCTGCTTCGGCTGCTGAGCTGCAGCTGCTACCGGGTGTAGGAGATAAATTGGCCGCTCGCATTATCAAGTTTCGGCATCACCATGTGATCACGGAGGACAACATTTATGATATCAACCGCCTTCGGACCAAACCCGAGTTGATGGCTGCTATATCGTTTGAGGTGGACCCGTCCCAACAGGGCCCCGGGCCCTTAGGTCAGGGGGCAGGAAGTCGTTCATCGTCCTCGTCCAGCGAAATAGGAACCCGCCACTCCTCTAGGGGTGCCGCCAGCAGCAGCCAACGTGGACGTCGACCTCAGTCACCAGCTTACTCCAGGGCTAGTGGCCAGCAAGGTACTCGGCAGGGGAGCCTCTCCCACCATCGATCGGCTCGGTCAAGGAGACGGACAGCTCGACACTCGTCACACAGCTCTCTGACTTCCGATTCGGATGCCTCTCTATCCCGCAGCAGGCGGACAGGTTATCGCCAACAGAGAGAGACCTTCCGCACACCACCTCGGGCGTTGGACTATGACGGGAAGTCAGATTGGGCCACCTTCTACCGCCGCTTCACGTCTTATGCCTCGGAAAAGGACTGGAGCGGGCCTATGTCATTGACACAGTTAGGATGGTGCCTCAAGGGTAAGGCAAGTGATTTTTACAATAGCTTACTGGACAGAGAACCGTCGATCGATTATATTCGCATGATGCATAAGATGAACAAGCGATTTGGCGATAGGGAAGTTCTGGATGTAGCCATGATGAAGTTTAACCAGGCCCAGCAGGAACCAGAAGAAGATATTGCTGATTGGGCAGATAGGGCCCACCACTTGGCTCATCGGGCCTACAGACATGTGCCACGATAGGAAGTGGAACAAATCGCAGTAATGAGATTCGGCCAGGGATTACAGGACAAGACTCTGGCAGAATACATTGCCAATGCAAGGAATTCGTCAATGGAAGAGGCCATCGACCGGGCCCAAACCTTCCAGCACAATGCCGTAGCAATCCACGGCTCCGCAAGTTCAAGCAGGCACGACTCCCACCGCCGCGGGTCCCAGGGGCCAGCAGTAAGAGTGAATGCAGTGGGCAGGTACTCCCGGTATGAGCAACCACCCAGGAGTAAGGACACTTCTCGGCGCTCGACACCAGGTGCCTCGCCGGCTACCAGTCCCGCAGGCCGTGGAACCGGTACTCACCACCCGTCGAGTGCAGGCTCGGGTCCTTCATCTTCCATGGACACGGAGGCGAAACTGGACGTCTTGGTAGCAGGTGTCTCAGAACTCAGCGGGAAATTGGATCAGGTGTGTGAGAGTTTGAGGCGTCTCACGATGGCCATCATATCGCCGCATATTCGTCGTTCCCCATCTCCCAGGCGATCGCTGCAGTGTTTCAGATGTAGGAAAGAGGGTCACGTGGCTCGGGACTGTCTGGAACCGGGAAGTGATGGGGAGGGAAGCCGCCGGCTCAGGGACCCCCTGGGCAACAAGCTGCGCGTTTCATTTGAGGACGAGAAAGAGTCTTTAAACACGGATGGGTCGGTCCAGTCGGCCTAACTCCGACCCAATGTACAACAGGCCTAGAAAGGGAGAGCACGATAGGGGCGGGCCAAGGGACGTCGGGCACGGAAGAGCAGGACGGGGGAAGAGATCACATAACCATCAGACAGCTCAGATCCGGCTCTATGTTTTGGATCCCAGTCCAGATCGGGGACATGGAGGTCAAGGCGATTGTGGATACAGCGGCCGAGGTCACCATTATCTCCCAGGAGATCCATCAACGGTTGAACCCACCACCCCCAGGTGATACAACACATAACCTTAAGCACGGCGGGGAAACAAATGCACCTTACGGGAACACTGGTGGGCCCCATCTCCTTGCTGGTTGCGGGACGGGAATACACTGTGGGAGTGTATGTGGCGCCTATTGCAGACGACATGTTGCTAGGGCTCGATTTCATGAAAAGATACGGTGTTAGTATAGCCCTAGACAAGTCTCAAATGATATTACAGGGACAGGTGATTCCTATGAAGCTAGAGACGAAAGAGGAGCCTGACCCTAACCTAGCTCCGTGCATCGCTAAGGTAGCAGTGTCTCAATACACTGTTATCCCACCACATTCAGTGGCCAGGGTCAAATGTGAAATGGACAAAAGTATGCCCCAGTGTATAGTGGAGCCCCTGGAGGATGGACAGGTGCCAGTGGTTCGCACACTCCATCAGGAGGGAGAATTCCTGAAGGTATGTGTACTCAACGTAACAGGGCAGAATATCACATTAAAGAGGCGGATGCATGTGGCCAATGCAGAGGCAGTATGGGAAATTTTACCGGGGCCGGGCCCAGCGGTAGCAGCAAGGGCAGTGGGGAGGGTACGAAGTGAAACTCAAGTCAAATTACCTCCCCATATGATGACCATGGTACAGGACGTCGAGGAAACGCTGTCAGCAGAGCAGGCAAGCCAACTGACCCACCTGTTATGGAACTTCCAGGACATCTTTGCCGCAAGTGAATTTGACCTGGGATCATTCAAGGAGGTATCTCACCGCATCGACACGGGTAATGCAAGACCTGTGAAGCAAAAAATACGACGAACACCCGCATGCTTCGCACAGGAGGAGAAAGGACACCTTCAGCGCATGCTCGATGCGGGCATCATCCAACCGTCAGTATCTGAGTGGGCATCGGCACCAGTTTTGGTAAGGAAAAGGGATGCGTCAGTTCGGTGGTGTGTAGACTATCGAGGGTTGAACTCTCGCACCATAAAGGATGTGTACCCACTCCCTCTAGTCGATGAGTGCCTGGACACCTTGGCGGGAAACGAATGGTTTAGCAAGCTAGATGCCAACTCGGCATATTATCAGATCAACATAGCAGAAGAGGATCGGAAAAAGACGGCATTCATAACGAAATACGGACTGTTTGAATTTAAGAAAATGGCCTTTGGTCTTTGTAATGCTCCGGCTACCTACGCCAGGGTTATGAACTTGGTGTTGCGGGAGCTAAATTGGGAAACTGTGCTAGCATTCTTGGATGACATCCTGGTGCTGGGCGATTCATTCCAAAGCCACCTCTCCAACCTAGCACAGGTATTTGCGAGATTCAGAACCTATGGTTTACGCCTGAAACCACAAAAATGCGCCCTCTTTAAGAAACGGGTTGAGTTCTTAGGCAGGATGGTCAGCAGGGCAGGAATAGAACTGGGAAAAGAGGCGATAGACACAGTGGTGAAATGGCAGAAGCCGGGATCATCCAAAGACGTGGAAAGATTTCTGGGACTGGCCAACTACCATCGGACCTTCATAAAGGGATTTGCAGAGTTAGCCGCACCCCTATACGCACTGACCGGCGGAAACAGATTCGAATGGGGAGACAAGCATCAGGAGGCTTTTGCAGCTATCAAAATGGCCTTAACTACAGCTCCGGTGCTGGGATTACCTAATGGACATGACCCCTTCATCCTGGACACCGACGCCTCCGACTGGGCGATAGGAGCGGAGCTGCTACAGGTTCAAGAGAAGAAAGAAAAGGTAATTGCTTATGCCAGTTTCGCATTGACCCCAGAACAGAGAAGGTATTGCACCACGAGGAAAGAGCTATTGGCAGTAGTCAGGTTTACCAGGCTGTTCCAGCACTATCTCTTGGGGCGGCCTTTTACCATACGCACTGACCATGGCAGCCTGGTCTGGCTGGTTAGGTTTAAGAACCCCCAGGGCCAACTAGCACGTTGGCTGGAGGAGCTGAGCCAATTTGATCTAAAAATCCAGCATAGAGCAGGTAAAAAACACAACAATGCAGACTCTTTATCCAGGGAGGGAGGCACTCAACAGGCATGTACCCACTTTCGCCAGGACGTGCCAGTGCAGGACCTGCCGTGTGGAGGATGCCCATACTGTCGCAGGGCACATCAGAACTGGGCGACCTTCCAGGAGACGGTAGATGACGTCGTCCCACTGGCTACGGGGTCGTTCAGATGTGCATGTAACGTTCAGATCCGGGGGACGATTAGACGCGTGAGCACTATAGCCCCTATTCAAGACTGGTGGTCGGAGGATTCCAACTTGGCTGTCTTCCCATGGGACCCTGGTGAAGATGGCCGAGGAAAGCCTGCCGAGACGCTTTATAAGGAAGAAGACGCAGTGGCCCCAGAAGTAGTAGACATTAGGATCATCACCAGAACAACGGCGGACAGGCTAGGGTTGCATTTACTCGAGTTACAGGAGCGGACGGAGAGAGACCCGGACATGAGAATGGTAAGAGAATGGGTGGGAGGCCGTCAGCCAACAGAAGGGGACCTGTTCGGGGCCAGCCCTGCAACAAAATACTACTGGTTAAACAAAGAAGCACTTCTCATGGAAAATGGGCTTTGGTGGTGGCACAAAGTAGATCAGGGGGGAGCCGCCCAGAAGCTTTTGTATGTACCCAGCAGCCTGAGGCAGGAGGTACTGAATCTGTGCCATGATATACCTGATATGGGCCACCAGGGCCGGAATCGCACAATGGAGCGGGTCAAAGCAAGGTACTTCTGGTACGGGCTATCAACGGATGTCGCAAATTACGTGGCATCATGCCACCACTGTAGTATGAACAAAAAAGCATCCAAGACCAGCAGGCATGAGCTGCTTAAGTACCAGGCGGGTGCACCAATGGAAAGGGTACACTTGGACATTCTGGGACCATTGCCTAAGACTCCGAAAGGCAACGAATATCTCCTGGTAATGGTAGATCAGTTCACTAAATGGATTGAGTGTGTGCCACTACCGTCCCAGACGGCAGAGAACACCGCCCGAGCAGCACTCGATGGGTTCTTCACCAGGTTCGGGTATCCGTTTGAAATCTTCACCGATCAGGGCAGGAATTTTGAAAGTGACTTGTTTACGAAGCTCTGCGAATTGATGCACATCCACAAGGCCCGTACTACCGCCTACAGGCCGTCGGCGAATGGGCAGGTGGAAAGGTATAACAGAACCATCATGGATGCATTGCAGTGTTATGCCAGTTCCCAACATGACAGCTGGGACACCTATATCCAACACATAGCAGGGGCCATCAGGTCTAGTGTGAACCGACAGACGGGGTTCACGCCCAACAAGTTAATGCTCAGTTGGGAAACCAACCAGCCAATAGATTTAATGTACCCCCGGGAGGTGCAACTTCAATCAGATGCAGTACCTTACCTAGCAAATTTGCAGAAGGAAATTGAGAAGGCGCATGGACTGGCACGGAAGTCTCTATCCACAAACCAGGAACGAATGAAGAGAGATTATGACCTACGGGCACGGCTACAGGTCTATGAGAAAGGGGACCTGGTTTACCTGCTAGACACGGCACAGGTGAAGGGGCAGTGCCGGAAGCTATCACCGCAGTGGAAGGGCCCAGGCGTCATCATCCACAAGTTCTCATCTTGCTTATTTAGGGTCAAGCTCCAGAATGACAACATCACAGCAAATCATGATAAACTAAAGAAGTGCAAGGACCGTACATGCCCGGGCTGGATTGAGAAGTTTAAACATCATATGTCACAGGTTCAGGACCCAGTGGGAGGGCCATATAAGGACCTTTACTGTGTGTGTCGGCAACCATACGATGGAAAGTTTATGGTGCAATGCGATATGTGCGTGGAGTGGTTCCATGGGGTCTGCGTGGGAGTGACTCTGGCGAGTGTACGGTCAAAACCAGAGTATGCATGTCCTCGGTGTGAGCCATAAGAGCAGAAAAAAAAAGAAAGAAAAAAAAAAAAAAGGAAAGGGAATAGTGTAGTGTATGCAATGTTGAAACAGTTCGTGTATAGTGCAAAGATAATACGGGTAATAATTGTAATAGGACCCATTCATGAAAATAGACTTTTTTACAAAAAAGACATGTTGTATATAGTGAAACGTTTTCCCTCCAACATACCCGTTGTTCTATAGGGACGGGAGGAGTGTAGAGGGAACCACATTCAAAGTGCCCGCCAAGGAGACATTTTACAGTATAGGCAGGGCTGTGCCCTGATTGGTGGACGACGACGGCGCACGGCCTACCCGCGCGGCAGCCCGCGCAGGCCGAGTGGGCCAGATTTGAACTGCATGTGACCCAACGCGGACGACGCCTGCCCGGCACCACTGGCACTTAGGATATGTGCCCATAGGACCCCTAAGAGGCATTGATTCCCTCTGTCCTACCCTTCCTGAGGAGCCTAGACTTGCTCCACCTACCCTACCAGCCCTTCCTCTCCCTACGACGACAGTTCCAGGTGAATTACTGTACTATTGTTGTAACACGTGGGTCACCTCTACACTAGTTCAGTAATGAAAAAATTTCACAAAATTGACATACTGTGCATTATTTCATCTCATTGTCAATCATATTTAATGATTTTTTTTATGGAGTAATCTTTGCTATGTTGATAGTGCTCGTTGTGTGTCTGCAGGTGCATTCATTGTGTGTATGATGCCAGGTGTTAAAGTATTATTTCTTACTCGTTCATGCTCTCATTTAGACGTTTGGCCTCGATGAGGTTCAGTCTTGTGACTGGTGTGTGGCACGTTTCTGTTGAAATGTAGTCTTTTCGAGACTACATTTCAAATATTACCTAACATATATGGCTACTCCCTCTCCTTGTCTAATATATCTATCTGTGTGAAATAGATTAAATCCATTTATTTGATATTCATCTAATAGTTCTCTATTTTCTACATTCATCCATGTTTTGGTAAGTGCAATAATATGTATTGTTTCATTGCAGATAAGAGATTCCAGATCGTTCCAGATTTCCAAAGTACTGAAACACACACCATACAGGCTTGGTGGATCTCGGTGCAAGGTAAAATAATTTATTTACTTGTACAGTATATATTTTTAGCTAATTATCAGTATATAAAACCACAGTACTTAATTTTATCAGTGTCAAAGACACAATTACATCTTACTCATAAATACCATTATATACCTCACTTGTGGTAACATATACACACATTAAGTGTATTATGTAGCATTATCTGTAATCAACTGATTTTCAGAGCTGCTCATTACAAAATATTCTTTTAAAAAAGTGTTTCTTAACAATAGGAGCATTTCATTACAATATATCCATAATCAACTACAGTATCCACTCAATTTAACGGCCTATATGGCGCTGTACCCTAGTCGTTATTTCCGAAGTCGAGTCGGGTCGGGTAATTTTTCAAGTACAGTAACATTCAGGTAGGATATATTTTATACTGTATAACTAAAATTAAATAAAGTTCATTGTGTAATTGCATTCCAATTTAGTGCCACACCGACGATTAAGCCAGTTGTTGGCTGCTGCATGGATGATGTGTGAACACGGTCTGATCAAGCCCAGATGGGTGGGAAAAAATTGATTCATTCCTTTGTATTGCAAAATATTTCATGTATCAATCAGCAAGTTAATATTTTCTCAATAATATTTTAGAGATGTGTTTTGATTTACCCTGAACAGTGCAGGTAATGTATTTTTAATATTACAACACAGGCTGTGGCGGCCATGCCATAACAATGGCGATCGAGCCTTGTCACTTAGAGCTAGCCAAGACGAAATATTTTGAGCTCACCTATTCTCTGCTGACGATAGAATATACATTTGCAGAGACTAATATGTAGCTTTTGTTGAAAAAAACAATTAATATCTTGTAATACTATAATAAAATTGGTAAATTGACTTACTTTTAATGAAGCTGAAGATTACGAAGCTGTGAAGATTACGTCATCCTCTGCAGCGCTTGTTTTATATTGTTTATATTGTATACAGGGTACATACTGTATGTACACTTATTTTCAGGCATATTTTAATAGAGTATCCTTCTGTTTCTTGATGTCACTTACTGTACTTTTCCCGATGTTAAACTCTGCTGCTGCTCGTGCATGAGAATATCCTTTATCAAGTTTCTTAATTAACTCCAGCTTTTGTGCAACCGTCAGGCGCTTCCTTTGGGTAACTTTTGGCATTTTGTAAATTAAAAAGAAGATCACAATTACAGTACAGTAATATCCTTCGCAATTTTTTTTTTTTTTTTTTTTTATGAGATATATACAAGAGTTGTTACATTCTTGTACAGCCACTAGTACGCGTAGCGTTTCGGGCAAGTCCTTAATCCTATGGTCCCTGGAATACGATCCCCTGCCGCGAAGAATCGTTTTTTCATCCAAATACACATTTTACTGTTGCGTTAAACAGAGGCTACAGTTATGGAATTGCGCCCAGTAAATCCTCCCCGGCCAGGATACGAACCCATGACATAGCGCTCGCGGAACGCCAGGCGAGTGTCTTACCACTACACCACGGAGACTGACAATTGAAGCTAGCCGCGCGAGTTCACAGTAAACAATGGGAACACATGGCCCGGCGGAGTACATTCTAGGTCCGTGGTAAAAAAAATACCTAGTGCCTATACTATAAAAGGTATTTAATAAAAAAAACAAAGACTTTTGCTTAATAAAAACTGTTTCAAAATATTTTATTAATAATAATTTACAATTTTCTTCATTAAAGTGAATCATTTTAAAAGAAAATTAAGATGTAATATATGACTCTGGCCTATACTATAAAAGGTATTTAATAAAAAAAACAAAGACTTTTGCTTAATAAAAACTGTTTCAAAATATTTTATTAATAATAATTTACAATTTTCTTCATTAAAGTGAATCATTTTAAAAGAAAAGTAAGATGTAATATATGACTCTGGACGATCCAGGTCGGTGGCCTGGTCGCCATGTGAGGGGACGCTGATGCCACAACAAACCCAATACCGACCATCGGTAATATCGACCGCAGACCGGTATAGCAGGCTCCAGATACCGGTCTCCCAAACCGGTCGTTAATACCAGCAGATCGGTATAAAAGAGGCCGTTAAATTGAGTGGATACTGTATATCAAACCCTATTACAGGTAAAACCAGTAGGCATTCTACTGTATTTTATCAAACCCCTATTAGAATAATAGATCTTGTAATGATTTTGCAAAAGTAGTGCCATTTACTATTTTTAAAATATTATTAACAAATTTACCGATATTGTGCATTCGAATGACAAACCAAATTTTTCACTTTTGACAATTGAGCACCTGCTACATCCAGATTCCTGGGAGGAAAGGAAGGACGATCTTTGGAATCATTACCTAAGTAGACAGGAAAGCTCATTTATCAAAATACATTAACATTATACATATTTTGATCAAAATAGAAAATATCACGGAAACTCCGAAACTCGGAAAAATCCAGATGACATCTATAAACAAATCCCCTTTTCCTAGTTCTGCATCTCTCCTTTGGAATAAATTTTGTTGTGCCTTTATCATATTTTTCACAAAACTTGACATACATCTCATTTACTTCATGTCCTAACGGCAAGTGTTTGTCAAATTCCTTAAGGAAATATGAGTTCCCCAAAATGACCTCTCCACAAATCAGGTTTTTCAACTGCTTCAAGCTTATTTTCTAACAGATTATAATGCATTGCATACTTTATTCCCAAAAAGACATGGTCACTTTTACCCAATGGAAGGAGGTACTGAATGACAAATATCTCTTCCTCATTCCTTGTAAATATAACATCCAGAATGGAGGGAACATCCCCTTCCCTCATCCTCGTAGCTTGTTTAACATGTAGAAACATGAATGTTTACAGGATGAGGTTTACAAATCTACAAGTCCAAAAATCCTCTGTTCTAGCTTAGCAAAGCTTAGCTTAGCCTACTATATTGAACTTTAACTTTATAACAAAACCAATCAAAATGGTTTGCAATAATATTAGTTGAAAAATTCTACCAATTTTTGTTTTTCAGTGTTAATAGTAAAAATGCTTATGTTTTTATTGTTAAATTTCAAAGTAATATCAGTTTGAAGATATTTAAGAATAAATATGGCTAGGTCCTTTTAGTGTATAAATGTATATTATCCACCAAAAAATTCACACAAACAAAAATTGTTAATTGTAACATAAACTTTTTCTAGTATGTGTCCTGAAGTAAATTTCTATCAAACCTCACTGGAAAATTCATTGGGGTTGTATGTTTATTGTTAGTATGATATACAGTCTACTGATCAATTGAACTTGGTACTATTTATCATCCAAATGCACCAATATGTCTTCATTCTTCCCAGATGAAGGAACTAGGTAACGTTCATCATCTGAATGCACCATCTGCAATGCATCATCTGAATCCTTTCTCACACTCATGACACACAAGAGGTTTATCAGCTGTATGCACAATCCTGTGAGTTTTTATAAGTCGCAGATGATTGAATGCCTTGCCACACTCAGGACATTCACGAGGTTTATCATCCGTATGCACAGTCATGTGACTAATTGTACTAGAACGTTTCCCAAATCTTTTCCCTGCATTCAGCACACTTGAAATGTTTAGCACCTGTTTGTAGTGTCCTATGCACATTTATATATATATATATATATATATATATATATATATATATATATATATATATATATATATATATATATATATATATATATATATATATATATATATATATATATATATATATATATATATATATATATATATATATATATATATAACTGAAAACTCACACCCCAGAAGTGACTCGAACCCATACTCCCAGAAGCAACGCAACTGGTATGTACAAGACGCCTTAATCCACTTGACCATCACGACCGGACATAATGAGGTGATAGCCGAGGCTATATGAACCACCCCACCGCCGGCACTCGGATAGTTATCTTGGGCATAGCATTTTACCAAATCACCTCATTCTTTGGGGCACACGTGAGGAACACAAATGCGAACAAGCCTGAATGGTCCCCAGGACATATGCAACTGAAAACTCACACCCCAGAAGTGACTCGAACCCATACTCCCAGAAGCAACGCAACTGGTATGTACAAGACGCCTTAATCCACTTGACCATCACGACCGGACATAATGAGGTGATAGCCGAGGCTATATGAACCACCCCACCGCCGGCACTCGGATAGTTATCTTGGGCATAGCATTTTACCAAATCACCTCATTCTTTGGGGCACACGTGAGGAACACAAATGCGAACAAGCCTGAATGGTCCCCAGGACATATGCAACTGAAAACTCACACCCCAGAAGTCACTCGAACCCACACTCCCAGATGCAACGCAACTGGTATGTACAAGACGCCTTAATCCACTTGACCATCACGACCGGACATAATGAGGTGATAGCCGAGGCTATATGAACCACCCACCGCCGGCACTCGGATAGTTATCTTGGGCATAGCATTTTACCAAATCACCTCATTCTTTGGGGCACACGTGAGGAACACAAATGCGAACAAGCCTGAATGGTCCCCAGGACATATGCAACTGAAAACTCACACCCCAGAAGTGACTCGAACCCATACTCCCAGAAGCAACGCAACTGGTATGTACAAGACGCCTTAATCCACTTGACCATCACGACCGGACATAATGAGGTGATAGCCGAGGCTATATGAACCACCCCACCGCCGGCACTCGGATAGTTATCTTGGGCATAGCATTTTACCAAATCACCTCATTCTTTGGGGCACACGTGAGGAACACAAATGCGAACAAGCCTGAATGGTCCCCAGGACATATGCAACTGAAAACTCACACCCCAGAAGTGACTCGAACCCATACTCCCAGAAGCAACGCAACTGGTATGTATGCAACTGGTAAAAATATCATGCAACTGGAAACTTGCATGATATTTTTTTTTACATAATTACTAGTATTTCTTTTGACTTTGGCTATGATGAATTGTTCTAAAATCGATGGTAATTCCTGTACTGTAGTCTATAGGCCGCTCCCCCATCCAACCCTTATCCCCCCAGGTGGTCCCTCTCAATGCTCCCCTCTCTCCCGAAACCACCCACCCACCCCACCCCCTCTTACACCATGCGTCTTGAGCCACAGGCAGACGGGATTAATACGGTACGGCCTGCCTCATGGTTTTCATATACGGACAATTCCATGATTATCCGGCTGACTGTCCAGATAGTGTAACATCGGCAGCAAATTAACCGGCTCTGATATTTTATCCGGCTAAACCAAATACAAATACAAATA
Source organism: Procambarus clarkii (assembly GCF_040958095.1). Classification (NCBI taxonomy): domain Eukaryota; kingdom Metazoa; phylum Arthropoda; class Malacostraca; order Decapoda; family Cambaridae; genus Procambarus; species Procambarus clarkii. Next base: position 273,679 of record NW_027189174.1, read on the forward strand.
CAAATATTTATTCAGGTAAAGTACATATATACATGGTAAGATACAAAAGTTGATGGATTTATAGATAGAGCTAGAGCTTTTTTTTTTTTTACAATGCCTAAAGCCACTATTACGCAAAGCGTTTCGGGCAGGAAAAACACTAAGACTAAAACTTAATACTAATTGAGATTAAACTATAAATTGTGTTTTGAAAAAATAAGAAAAAATAATGAAAAAAGGGGGGGAGGGTAAACATGGAAAAAAAAGCAAAAATACAATTTGGTCAAAAAACAGCATTGTATAAAATCGTAGATCAGAAATACTACAGGAACAACCGTGGACATCTTGAAGAAGAAACTAGATTGTTTCCTTCAAGGAGTGCCGGACCAACCGGGCTGTGGTGGGTATGTGGGCCTGTGGGCCGCTCCAAGCAACAGCCTGGTGGACCAAACTCTCACAAGTCAATTCTGGCCTCGGGCCAGGCTTGGGGAGTAGAAGAACTCCCAGAACTCCATCAACCAGGTATCATGGGTTGACATTGAGGGGTGAGATAGGTTACATTAAGTTAATTAGGTAGCACTTAGTTTTAATCTTAAACTGGTTGGGAGAGGTACATGCAGTCTTTAACATAATTGGGAAGGTCATTCCACATTCTGGGTCCCTTGATTTGTAAAGCATTTCTAGTTTGACTAAGTCGTACTCTTGGAATATCAAATAGGTATTTGTTTCTGGTGTGGTGCTCATGGGATCTGTTACAACCTTCTAGGAAGCTTTTAAGGTCCGGATTGACATTACAGTTCAGCGTTTTATATACTGTATATTAAATACACATGAGAGGATGTGCAGTGACTTAATATCTAACATATTCAGAGATTTGAGTAAGGGTACCGAGTGATGTCTGGGGCCAGAGTGAGAGATTGTCCTAATAGCAGCTTTGTGTTGAGTAATTAGAGGATGTAAATGATTTTGGGTAGTAGAACCCCAAGCACAAATACCATAGTTGAGATAAGGATAGATGAGAGAGTAATAAGAGTGTCACCAGGGCAGGGCGAGGTACATAATATCTGATCTTAGAAAGAATGCCAACAGTTTTTGAAACTTTTTCTGTGGGGAGCCCCTACGGCTCCCTGGAGCTTATCGGGCTAATGTATGTTATGTTAGACCGGGACATTAGCTAAGGAGTTCAGACCTACCAGGGACCAGCGCCAGAACCTGGCCCCTTCAGAGAGGTTTCAGGGAGCAATGGCCCTGGAAAACCCCATATGGTTGGGGGTTTTCCTTATCTGCCATCGACCGGGGTTAGGCACCCAGAAAGGTAGGCGTAACAAAACAAACCCCACATGGTAAGAAACTACAACAAAAACCGAACAGAGAGGTAGAAAACTCCCTACAATCCCAAGGAAACAAGCAAACAAGCAAACATCACACTTTACTGCCGCGCCAATTGTCCGCGCAGCCCTCCCCACCCCGGGAGGGGGAGGGGGGAGCCCCGGACCTACCGCGCCGGCTGCCAAGCTCCAGTTCGTTCGCTAATGTCAACCGGGATTGACGCTTCTCTGGCCTCAGTTTCCTAGGCGGTGTTTGCCTTGTGTGGCGTTCACTGCCGTGTGTTGTGGTGTGCGGTGGCCAGGAGTACTTCATCAGTGCCAGGGCTGCATGTGCTTAGTGGCTGCCTTCCCTAAGCGCCCTGTGAGTACTGCCCTTGCGTAACAGGGTTATCTTCCCTGGGGCGTTCGGGAACCATTCCCGTTGAGGTTCTTGCTGCTCGGCATTTGCCTCGCCCTTGGGGCCAGCTGGGGCTTGGGGCCCTTGTTTGGCCCTGGGTAGGGATTGGTATTGTGCTGGTTAGGGCGTCAAGGTGTTGCGCAGCCTGACACCTAAGCGGCGGCCGGTTTCTGTTGCCTCTGGAGACGGTGTACTTTTGCGGGGTTTTTCTTTTGTTTTTCATTTTTCTTGCCTGGTGGGGGTCTGCCTAAGGTGGTTATAGTTCCACTGGTAGTGTTTGGCGGCCCTCTGCTAGGCCCCCGTGCTTGTACACGTCGCAGGGGTTTTCAGTGCTATAATCTACCCTCTTGTTATGTTTGGGTTTCTTCACCGGTTAGCAACACCTTGCCCGGGCTTCCCGTAGTTGTTACCCTACGGGCCCTGGAAACCCCTGTCTGGGCTCGGGGGACCATTGAATGTGTCTTCCGGGTTCCAACCCGTCTTGTACGGGATCGTTGGTTGCTGTTCCCTTGTCTCCGGGTGACAGTCGCCAATTTTACCTCCGTCGTGCTGCCTGTTGGGTCACTGACACCTTGACCCGGAGTCTTGCGAGTGATTCTCTGCTTGTTCTCCAGTACTCTCCTGATGTTATTACTGTTCAGAGTACAGGCGGCATCCATGTTGCAAGCTAGGATAGGTTGCTGCAACATGCTAGGTTGGTTTCCCACTCGAATGCCCCGTGGCCGCCCCGTTTGGTTAGGTGCTGCTCGCCCCTTTCTCTCCATGTTCCCGGCTCCGGACCGTCTGCGGGTTTCGGGGTCGGGGCGGGGTTTAGTTGCGGCAGAGACTCGGGCGGTTTTCGGGGGCTGCCCCGTTCGGGTTGGGGACGGAGGTTTGAGCCTGTGCCTCCTGCCAAGGCTTCTGGGTCTTACCAGCGGCCCTTTCTAGTTGCCTTTCCCATGGACTCTTGCTTTTCTTTAAGGGCGGAGGGCTTGGAGGACGGCTCTGCCCCGGGGCCTCTGTTGTTGGTTCCCGGGGCTGTGGGGGTTGCCTGCTAGCAGTTCTGGGGCGGTTTTGCCCCTTCAGGGGTTTTTCTGCTGTTGGGCGGCGTTTTTCGCCCTTCCAGTCTGCTAGCTTCCCACATTTGCTGGCGTGTTTTTGTGTATTTAGCCTCAGTCACAGCCCCTGCTGGCGGCCATTTTCGTCTGCCGGTTTCACGGCGTGGCCACCAGGGCGGCGTTGTGGTTTGTTTACATGCGTCTGGGTGTGCGAGCGAGCGTCTCTGGTGAGTTTTCAAAAAAAATTTTCAGGGTTTTTGTTCTGTTGTCGTTTTTGTTTTTCTGGTGTTTTCTTGCCGTTGCCTGTTCCTCTGGGAACGTTTGGGTGTTGATTTTGGGTCTGAGCCTATGGGTTTAGGCTCAGTGCCCCTGGCTGGTATGCTTGCTCCCACACCTTGCCCCTCGGTTTTCGGTCTGTTGGGACCGTTTTCCCAGGGCGTTCTGCTTGTGGGAACCGACCTGTGAGATTTATATTTATTTAATTTATATGAATTTATAGAATTTATATTTACGTTAATTTATATACTTCGATAGCAATTTGTATAATGATAAGTGGACTGTATTTCTGCAATAATCTCTTAATCTCACAAATCGATCCTCTACACATTAGGGGGGTTTATTAAATTTATATATATGCAGCCAATCAAACTACAGGAATAGACTACATACATTGAAAAGGTTCCTTATCTTATAGTACAGCAGGTTAGTCCACCAGGTATAACTAGGGTGTAGACACCAAATTATCCTCTTTGAGGTAGCTTCCATCACCCAGTAACTGGTGCACAAAGCCTTGCTTCCTCGTCTTGACCTGTCAAAAGGGCGCTAGCTGTAAAGCCAGGTTCTATATATGACAAGCTATATCAGAGAAAACACTATACATGGAACAATAAAGACCTGGCTTAATTACCTTTAGTTTGAGGCTTCCACGTGCTCTAACCGGCTCACCCTATATAGTGACATTAATGGCCATAAATGAAAGATACTGGGTTTCGGAAAGAACACTTAACTTGATTTGTAGACAGCGTGTTGATAATGGTACACTTTTGGTTTCCATAACACTACGTCCAAGTAAAATTAACAGGAGCCGTATTTGCTCCTGTGAGCCTCTGGTCTAGTCTCAACAATGGCAATGTCTAACACTCCATACTACTGACGCCTGGCCGACATTGTCCAGATATGATAGGAGCCAAATTTGCTCCACACGTCTCGGAGGTGACACAACAATGGCTGCCCCTTCCTCACCCTGACGCCTGGCTTACATTGTCCAGATTTCAGAAAGTGATAGAAGGGTCACATTTACTCTACTTTAATATTGATAATTAAGTAAATTTATATGAGATGTTTTATAATGGTAAAGTCCAAAGACTAATGTATTTAAGAATAATTCCCACCATAATAGGTGGTGAATTATAATAGTATGTGGTGATGATATCCCGTTTTCTTTAGACGGTAATTCCACTACAAGTTACGTTTTCTATGGGTAACTTGTTTATACAACACAGCTATTATCTGTCTGTATGAAATAAAATGGTGTCGGATTTTCCGACACTGCTGGGGTCTGTGCTTTGCCTTTCAGTGGTGTTCTCCGCCGGCAAATGTGGTGGTTGGGCTCCCCCTGGTTCGATTCTGGGTTCCTTTGGGTTCCTTGGTTTCGTTCTGGAGGTTTCTTCCTCTTGGGCCCCCTTTTGTGGGTTCAGGGGACTTTGTTTCCTCGTGTGCCCCGGTTCTGCCTTTTGGGGTTCCGGGGTCTTCCTGGCTTGCAGGCTGAGCTTTTTGGGTCTTGGCACATGTTGTGGTTGTGCTGGGACTTTGTGGTTTTGCTGTCGAGGTGGGCCTTTTGATGCAGTTTTGTGCCTTCTTTGCCTGGCCGGCGTAGTGCTCTCTGCCACTAGTCGGCGGCTTGTGCTTTTGCAAAATATGTCTTCACCTAGTTGTGCTTGTGGGGGTTGAGCTCTGGCTCCTTGGTCCTGCCTCTCAACCGTCCGTCAACAGGTGTATCGGTTCCTGTGCCTCTTGGGCTCTGTCTTGTTTACATGTGACATTGTATGGGGGTCAGTCTCGTTACTTGTGTGAGGAGTAGCCACATTACTTCCTAGTGCTTTCCCGTTCCCATTCTGACACTATAAAAAAAAAAAAAAAAAAAAAAAAAAAAAAAAAAAAAATAATTCTATCTGTGGCTCTTTTGGGTACTTGGTTTCCACCTGTGTCCCCTAGTGCGTGTGCCCCTTGTGTTACATAGCCTGTCCTTATCAGCCCTGTCGATTCCCTTGGGTATCTTGAATGTGGTGATCAGGTCGCCCCTCACTTCATCTTCCAGCGAAGTGTGGTTTCATTCCTGTAGTCTCTCCTCATGACTTCGGTAGTGTACTTTTTCTTTCGGAAGGGGTTCTGTTCCCTTCTCTGTTGACTGGGCGCTGGGGGAGCAGCTTGCTCTGTTGCCTCTCGCTTGGTCCCGCTGTTGGTGGGCGCTTTGGGTTGTCTTCCGGCCTCTGCTGGCGTCGGAGGACGGCTTCTCCCCCTTGGGGGGGGGGTTCAGAGCTGGCGGGGTGGGCTTCTTCCCCTGCGCTTCGTCATTTCCTCTTCGTGGGTGCGTGGGGCGTGGTCGATCCGCCCCATCCTTCTGGGCTTCCCGTCTGCTCTTTGCAGTCATGAGCTTTTCCTGTCTGCTCTTTGCAGTCATGAGCTTTTCCGGTCTGCAGTTCTTCTGGACTACTTCAGTCTGCGCCCTGGATCCTCTGCCCTCCTCGGAGGACTGTTGTCTCCTGTTCGGATTCTGCTAGGGCCGGGTGCGTAGATGGTGGACCTGGACCTCCAGGTCACTTCTTGGCACGTTCCTCTCCAGTTTTTCTGGGGCTAGCACGGTTGGTAATTACCTATGTGTACTTACCTAAGTGTAGTTACAGGATGAGAGCTACTCTCGTGGTGTCCCGTCTTCCCAGCACTCTTTGTCATATTATGCTTTGATTATGATTGTCATATTGTCATATGTCATAATATGTCTTAATATGATTGTCATATAATGCTTTGATGGTGGGGCTTCAGGTTTGCTGTTTTTATTGCCTTCCCTATTTTGTTAAGGGCACTTTGTATACTCTTTGCATCTTTACTGGATCTTAGTGCCCTGTCTGCATCTGAGATTCGGTGTCTGGCCTACCTCGACGACTGGCTGGAGTGGGCTCCCAGTCAGTCCGCCTGTCTGCTCGCCAGGGGATGGTTCTTTCCAGATCGCTGGGTTTGGTTTCCTGGTGATCTGGAGGTTTTTCCTTCTGTTTCCGTCCCGGGTTCGGACCTGGACCTTGTTTCAGGCGCTTGGGCCCCTCATTGTCTTCCCTCCAGAAGTGTTACTGTGGCTGTGGTCCCGCCTTTGGCTGTTCAGGAGGGGGTCCCGGGTTGCTCAGCGGTTGCTTGGGCGGTTGTGCGGGAGTTTGCACTTCGGCGTGCTTGTCTGCCCGCGAAGTCGGGTTTGGCTACGGCGTCGGTTGGTTCCTACGGAGACTCCCCTTCCGCCTCTTGCATTCCTTGGGTTCCTCTGGGGATCTGGTGTTGGTGCTGCGTCACCAGCTTCCTCTTTGGGGTTTTCGGGGTTCCGTGCCTTGGCACCTCCCTGAGCCTTCGCTCGATGTGTTCACAGACGGGGCGTCTCTCGGCTGGGGCTTTGTGACCAGTGCTCACCAGGTCGGCCGAGGTTGATGGAGTCTGTCTGTCCGTCGGGCTCGCAGCCCGGTTCAGGTGTTCATGGCTGTCTGGTTTGCGCTTCGGAGGATTTGGGTCACTAGGTACTCTACCATTCAGCTCTGTTTGGACTGTTCTCTGGTGGTTCTTGCCGGAACCACAGGGGTTTTGGTTAACCGTGTGGTTCGTGTCCGGGGTGTGTCCTGCGTCCTGGTGGACAGCTGTCTTGGTTCATTCCTCTTCGTGGGTTGGCCAGTCGTCGCTGATTCGTTTTGTTGGCTCTGTTGGGCTTATGGACTCCTGGCCATGGACGTCTTCGGGTCGGCGTGGTCTAGGCGTCGACCGTTTTGTGGCGCCCTTCCCACCTGCGAGGACTTCACGGTGGAGGCTTTCGGCAGGCCTGGTCGAGGTGGGGGGTACCTGTCCCTCTTCTCCCGGTCCAGCTGTTGCTTCGGGTTCTGGCTCGGTTGCAGCCCATTCCCACGAGAACAGTCCTTATGGTTCCATGGTGGCCGGCCCGGCCTTCTTTTCAGACGCTGCTTGATAGGTGTCCGTACCCGGGGCGTTTTTCCTGAGGCTTCGCCTCTTTCAGCAGGCCGAATCGGTCCTGTCCGTGACTGGTTCGGCCTTCTCTTTGGCTCTTCGCGTCTGGTATTTTGACGCAGGTATCACCATCTCTATGGTGTTCTGGTGGCTTTGTTGACGGTGTCCCACCTGCGAGCTTCGTCTTGGAGACAGTATGACGTTTATTACGTTTTCTCGCGTTTTGTTTCCCCTCCGGCCTGCTCATGAGTCGCCTGAGCCATCCTGGTCCTTGTTCAGGGTGCCTTCTTATCTTCCCCTCAGTTTGTGGTAGCCCCTTCGGTTTCAGTTTCCTCCTCTTTGGTGCTGGTGGTAGCTTTATTGGTGTGCAGCCTTTCTCTGTCCTGGCGACGGTCGAGACGGCTGCTTTCCGGAGGGGTTCTTGGGGTATTGGTACTTGTTTGGTGTGGCCGGGGGGTGCGTCCTGTGTTGTCCGGTTGTGCTTTTTGCTGTTGCCGGTGTACCGTGCCTGGGGATGCACTGTGGTTGATCCGGTTCCTTCGTTCCCTGTTTTCAGGGCTCGGGTCTCCCAGGTCGTCCGCAGTGTTTTCCTTCTTCCTGCGGTCTGTCTTTGCGCCCGTGCTGTTCAGACGTTTGCAGCATTTGCTGCTGTGTTGGTGACGTCTCGGGCTCGTTTCGGGCGCAGGGATTTGTGGGTCGCACAGGTTTTTGGCCGCCCATCCATATGTGCGTCTGTTCATGGGCGTTCTTGTTGCCTTGGGTCGCAGGTTTGCGACCGGTTGTCTTGGCTTTGCGTTGCAGAGTTTGTGGCGGCCGCCTCCCGGGTTAGCCCTTTCTTTTCCTTCTCTTTGGGTATGAAGCTCCAGGGAGCCATAGTGGCTCGCCACAGAAAACCAGCGTTGAATGTAATGAAACGCCATTTTCTGGGTGAGCCCCGGAGGCTCCCTGGAAACCCTCCCTCCCACCGGTCGGCGGTTTTTTCGCGTTGGTTGAAGCTTAGCTTCCGAACTGGAGCTTGGCAGCCGGCGCGGTTGGTCCGGGGCTCCCCCCTCCCCCTCCCGGGGTGGGGAGGGCTGCGCGGACGATCGGCGCGGCAGTAAAGTGTGATGTTTGCTTGTTTGCTTGTTTCCTTGGGATTGTAGGGAGTTTTCTACCTCTCTGTTCAGTTTTTGTTGTAGTTTCTTACCATGTGGGGTTTGTTTTGTTACGCCTACCTTTCTGGGTGCCTAACCCCGGTCGATGGCAGATAAGGAAAACCCCCAACCATATGGGGTTTTCCAGGGCCATTGCTCCCTGAAACCTCTCTGAAGGGGCCAGGTTCTGGCGCTGGTCCCTGGTAGGTCTGAACTCCTTAGCTAATGTCCCGGTCTAACATAACATACATTAGCCCGATAAGCTCCAGGGAGCCTCCAGGGCTCACCCAGAAAATGGCGTTTCATTACATTCAACGCTGGTTTTTTTATATATTTAGAATGTGTCCCTGGAAATTCAGCTTGCGTTCAATGAGAACGCCAAGGAATTTGCCATCTACTTTGTTACAAATTTGGGTATTGTTAATCCTGGGATTTATTTGATTTGAGGATTTATTGCCAAACAAAATATAGAAAGTTTTGTCAATATTGAGGGTGAGTTTGTTGGCAGTTAGCCAGTAATGGACTTTATTTAGCTTAGTATTCACTGTGACATTTAGAGCAAAAGGGTCAGGAATGGATTAAATGAAGGTTGTGTCGTCAGCAAATAGAATGGGTTTGAGATGTTGGGAGGCATTTGGAAGGTCATTAATGTAGATGAGAAAGAGGAGAGGGCCAAGTATGCTGCCCTGGGGAACACCAATGTTGATGGGTAGGGTGGGAAAAAGTGAATTATTCACAGAAACATACTGGAGTCTGTCAGCAAGATAAGACTTATTGTACTGCAGGGAGTGACCTCTGACTCCATAATGTTGTAATTTAAGAAGAAGGTTTTGGTGGTTAACAGTGTCAAAAGCCTTACGCAGGTCTACAAATAACCCAACAGGGAACTCATTTTTATCAAGAGCTGTATGTATCAAGTTAATCATACTAATAAGTGCATCGTTAGTGCTTTTTTGGGGTCTGAAGCCATATTGACAAGAGCTAAGTATATTGAGTTTGGCTAGATAAGAATAAAGCTGCTTATAGATTAGTTTTTCAAATATTTTTGACAAGTTTGGCAGAATTGATATAGGTCTGAAGTTGTTAACATCTGTGGGATCACCACATTTGTGGACAGGGGTTACTCTCGCTTTTTTTTTTTTTGGAATATCTGGAAAGGTTTGGAGTTTAAGTGACTTGTTGAAGAGCAATGCAATGGCAGGAGCTAAAATTCTGGAGGCTTTTTTGTAAATAAGAGTTGGTATCTCCTCAAGGGCACTAGACTTGGCTTTAATGGAAAGGATTGTCAGTAACATCAGTGGAATTAGTAGGCATTAGGTACAGAGACTGTGGATAGTTACCTGTAAGATAGTCCTGAATATTAGTACTGGAAGATGGAATATCATTTGCAAGGGATGACCCAATGGAAGAGAAGAACCTTTTGAATTCAAGAGCACTGTCAGAGGCTGAAAGCAGACCATCATTATTTGACAGGAGTATTGGTTTGTTATTTAAAATCTTCTTGGATCCCAATACTGTATTTGAGAAATTGTGCTCCATGTTTTCTTAATATTGGCCTTTGTGTGGCTAAATTTATCTTCGTAGTATTTAATTTTGGCTCTCCTAATTATTTTAGATAGCAATGATGAGTAATTCTTTGAAAATTCTTTGGAGACGATTCCTAACCTATACTTCTTTTCAAGGGTATATTTTTTATTAATGGATTTAAGTATCCCCTTTGTAAGCCAAGGGGTGTTTAGCCTTTTAGTTGTGACTTGTTTCGTTAGCATAGGACAGTGGGTGTTATAAACGCTGAGAGTTTTTTGAAGAAATGATTGCACTGCTAGGTTGATGTCCCCTATGTTACCTAATTCGGATTCCCAGTTGATATTAGCAGCAGCAGCAGCAGCTATAAAATTGCCTATAGCAGTTTCATTGTGCAGCCTAAAGCTTATCTCCCTTGTCTCTAGAGGTGGTTTGTTAATGTTGGTTAGGAGAAATGTGGGGTAATGGTCTGTAGTGTTATCAATGATTATCCCTGAAGTGGAGAGGTTATGTTGGGCCAGATGTGATCAAGAGCCGTGGCAGTACTGTCAGTGATTCTAGTAGGTCTAGTGATTAAGGATATGAGGAAGCAGGAATGCAAACTAGCAGCAGGAGGGTTATCAGGCTCGCAGAGGTCAACGTTAAAGTCACCAGAAATATATAAGTGGTTTTTGTTCAGTCGGTTCTCTACTATAAGATTTCTAAGGTTAGTGTTAAATTCAGTCACATCAGTGTTTTAGGAACCCTGTAGACTGCTCCCACAGTCAAGACAGCATCATTACCCTTGACTCTGAAACAAGCAAATATATACTCTCCATAAGGGTCTCTAGATTTAATAACTTTTAAGCAAGTCAGTGCATGGTGGTAGTAAAGAGAAGTACCACCACCTCTTTGTATAGGACGACAGTTGTGAATGGCTGAGTAGTTAGGTATGTTGTAGAGTTGATAAGTGTCCTCTTTTTAACCACATTTCAGTAAACACAATAAAAGAGAATTTGTTGTCTACTGTTTGAATCAGGGCATTAACATCATCAAAGTGTTTGCTAAGAGATCTTAAATTCAAGTTAATTACAGAAACATTGTGATTACACGCTTGTTATAAATAATGGTGTGTGGGGCTTCTATGGGGTACTGGTACTATTAAGGGGTAAGGGTAGTTAGAAGACAGAGTATCAAATATGGGAGAGCTAAGTAAGTAAGTAATTATCAAAAGAAGGCACCAAACCGGGAAGGCTATGTAGCACCATCAAATACGCAAAATAATCAGAGGGCGCTAAATATCACCAAGGATGCCAATACGAGAACAAAAACGCATAAGGCGAACGATATCAAAAGTATCCGAGTCACCAAGAATTCTATCGAGGGACAGGTGACCGCGAGGGGCGGTCGGAAAGCAAGACACACGCTCGTCCTGGAAGTCAGGACATTCAAGAAGGACATGCACGACCGTAAGAGGGACAATGCAACTAGGACAATAAGGAGCAGGGCGGCGCTCCATCAAGTGACCATGGGTTAAGCGAGTATGGCCAATACGCAACCTCGCTAGAGCTGTTTCCCACCGCCGGTTACGGTGGAAGGAGGACGGCCACGAGGAAACACAACATTTAAGAGTACGTAGCTTGTTACCAGTAACAGACAACCAAGAAGCCTGCCAACGGGTAAGGACTGAGGAATGGATAACCGGGTAAAAGTCGGAATACGGGATGCCTTTACGAGAGATGGGACAAGAGCGGACAGCTTCCTTAGCGGCAGCATCCGCACGCTCATTTAAAGACACGCTAATATGGCTGGGAACCCAACAAAACTCAACCGACTTAAATTTACTGTGAACGAGAAACAGCCAATGCTGGATCTCGACAACTACCGGATGAACTGGATTAAAGCACCCGAGAGCCATGAGGGCACTACGAGAGTCAACAACAACCACAAAGGAAGACTGACAACGAGAAAGCAGGAGACGAAGAGCATAGAGAATAGCATAAAGTTCCGCTGTAAAGATGCTAGTCTCCGGAGGCAAGCGACACATATAAGTGCGATCAGGAAAAACAACAGAGTAGCCAACACCGTCCGCTGACTTAGACCCATCGGTGAAGACAGAAACGGAGCGGGAGTGAGAAGAAAAGTGCTCGAGGAAAAGGCGTTTTAGAACTGTAGGAGGGGTAAAAGCTTTAGTGATACGAGTCAAGGATGTACAAAACCGCGGAAGAGGGACCCTCCACGGGGGCAAAGAAGGAACAACACGAGGAGAAACATCAGAAATACGAACGGAAAGAGAATCCTGTAGGCGAGATAACCGGACAGAAAGAGGGAGGTGGTGAAGAGGAACAGGAACCGCAGGAGGGGTAAAAGTTAAAGCACGACAGAGACGAGAGGAAGGATGTTGCAAGGACCGCGCAAGATAGCGAAGACAGTAGCGATCACGGCGGTCCTGGAGGGACAGGAAGCCAGTGTCAACATACAAGCTAAGGACGGGAGTCGAACGAAAGGCACCAGAACTGAGGCGCAACCCAGTATGGTGCAAAGCATCAAGACGGCGAAGAGTAGAAGGAGAAGCAGACGAGTAAGCAGGGCAACCATAATCGAGCTTAGACAGGACGAGAGAGGAATGTAAAGCAAGGAGAGTGCGCCTATCTGCCCCCCAAGAAGTATGGGACAAGACCCGAAGGAGGGTAAGGGACTTAGAGCACTCAACACAGAGGTAAGAGATATGGGGAGACCAAGACAAACGAGTGTCAAGGAATAACCCCAAAAGCTTCGCGGAATCTTTGTATTCAAGGGGATGACCATAAAGTGACAAAGAGGGACGAAGAACAACCCGTTTCTGCGTAAAAGTCATGGCACAAGTCTTAGAAGTAGAGAACTTGAAGCCATGACCTGTGGCCCAAGACGACACGGCATCAATCGCAAGTTGAAGCCGGCGTTGAAGGAGAGGCGAATCATCACCCTGACAACAAAGGGTAAGATCATCGACATAGAGAGCGGAGAAGACACCAGAAGGAAGAGAGGAAAGAAGACCATTGAGGGCAACCAGAAAAAGAGTAGTGCTCAGAACACTACCCTGGGGCACACCTTCGTATTGCTGAAAAGAGGGAGAGAGAGCGGTACCAAGGCGCACCCGAAAGGAACGACGAGAGAGGAAGCTGCGGAGAAAGAGAGGGAGATGACCACGAAGGCCAAAAGAATGAAGTTGAGATAGGATATGATAACGCCAAGTGGTGTCGTAAGCCTTTTCTAGGTCAAAAAGGACGGCAACAACGGAGGTCTTCGCAGCAAAAGCAGTACGTATATAGACCTCCAAGTTCACCAGGACATCTGTCGTGCTGCGGCACTTGCGGAAACCAAATTGAGAAGGGGAGAGGAGGTGATGGTGTTCCAGGAACCATATCAGACGAACGTTAACCATACGTTCAAAGAGTTTGCAGACACAACTTGTGAGAGCAATAGGGCGAAAGTCCTTAGGGGAAGTACCCAGAGACCCCGGTTTGCGAACAGGGAGGACAACGGCATCGAGCCAGTCCTCAGGGACTGACGACGACTCCCAGATCCGATTATACAGACTCAGTAAATACTGAGACGTGCTCGGAGGGAGATGGCGAAGCATCTCATAATGAATACCATTGGAGCCCGCCGCCGTAGAACCGCAGAGGGCCAGGGCAGAACGAAGTTCAGAGAGAGAGAAGGGATCATTATAGGGAAGCTGAAGATGAGTGCAGAAATCTAAAGGACGAGACTCAAGGACAGGTTTACGAAGAAGGAAAGATTGGGGAAGATGAAGACCAGAGCTAACAGAAGAAAAGTGGGAACCCAGTTCGGAAGCGACCTGCAACGGGTCCGCCACAAGAGTATCATGGAGGTGAAGGACCGGTGAAACATCGGGAACAAACTTACCCGCTATCTTGCGGATACGCTTCCAGATCTGGGCCAGAGGGGTTTCGGACGTAATTGTCGAGACATAAGATGCCCAACATTCACGTTTAGCCGTACGGATGGCCCTACGGGCCACCGCACTCGCTTTCCGAAAGAAAAGAAAAGAATCGGTCGTCTGCCTACGGCGGTGCTTCTTCCAGGCTGCACGCTTACAGCGGACAGCCCGAGCACAGTCCGCATTCCACCAGGGAACGCACTTCCGTGGACCCCGAGAGGAAGAGCGAGGAATAGAGCGGAGGGCAGCGTCGAAGACAGTGTCATGAAAAAGGAGAAGAGCGCGAGAGAGGGGCAGAAGGGAGAGGTCAGAGAGAGTAGCACCGAGGGAAAATAGGGTCCAGTCCGCCTTAGCAAACTGCCACCTAGGGAAAGAGAGGGAAGGGCGAAAAGAGAAAAAGGAAACAAGGATGGGGAAATGATCACTTCCATGGAGGTCATCAAGAACCTGCCATGTGAAATCTAAGTAAAGAGAAGAAGAGCAGAGAGAAAGATCAAGACAAGAAAGGGTGCGAGTTCGAGAGTCCAAATGAGTGGGCTCACCAGAATTCAGAAGAGACAGGGAAGAAGAGAGGAGAAACGGCTCAAGGAGGCGACCCCGGGTATTCGTCAGAACGTCACCCCAAAGAGAATGACGACAATTGAAGTCACCCAGCAGGAGCACAGGCTCCGGTAAGGAGTCTAGGAGGTGTTTCAAATCAGGAAGAGAGAGCGGGACACTCGGGGGGAGATAAATGGAACAAACTGTGTACCATTTCCCCACAAAGATACGAGCAGCAGAACAATGGAGAGGCGAAGGAAAAAGTAAAGGAACAAAGGGAACATCAGCCCGAATCAAGAGAGCAGAAGAATTAGAAGCCCCAGCAATGGCTGGGGGGGGGGAGAGAAAGGAATAGCCACGAAAACGACCAGGACGAGCACCAAGCATCGGCTCCTGGAGACAGACACAAAGGGGCGAAAACCGCGAAACCAGAAGTTGGAGTTCGAGGAAATTGGCGTAATAACCTCGAACGTTCCATTGAAGAATGGACAACGACGAGAAGAGAAAGGACAAAAACAGAGAACAAGGAAGAAACAAAGGCGAAAGACCAACAGAGCACGTTAAAGAATATCAGGGTCGGGATCAGGGTCAGCAAAGTCAGGGTTAGGGGGCATGGGTAAACTGAGCAAAGACGGAGGGAAGGAAACGGGAGAACAGATCAGAGGTGGGCGGGCAGGGTCCGGAGGAGGAGGAGGAGGAGGAGGAGGAGACAACGGAGAGGAGCAGTCAAGGACAGCAGCAGGAAGAGGGGGAGTAGAAAGAGAGGAGCGCACCCCAGCAAGAGCAGCAACCGAAAGGGAAGCAGGAGCCAAAGAAACCTCCATAGCAGGAACAGGGGGCGCAAGCACTGAAACGGGAGGGGAAGGAGCAACAGAGCCAGAAGGAGGAGCTGAGGAAGAAAGCGAAGCCTTCTTACCCGCCGGGGAAGAGGAAGGAGAGGAGCCAGGCTTACGCTTCTGACTTAAAGAGACCGGTGTCCCAGCAACTACGTACCGGGCAACGGATTCCAGTGTCTCAACAGGAGAAGCCGAACGAGAGCACACACGACGACCGTTAGGAGAGCGATGGACATCCGCCCGCACCGACAGGCGGTGGGGAGAGCCAAGAGATGGAGGAAGAGGATGGGAAGGAGGATCGGAGGGGGACGAGGAAGAAGACACAGAAGACACGACAGACCGGGTAGAAGGAAGGGGAACCCCAGACAGAGGACCAGGAGGAGGATCCTTCGGGAGAGAACCCAAAGGAACGGAGGAGGGGGCAGTGGGCGCATCAGGGTCCAAGGCCCGGAAACGGTTGTGAGTCTGAGGAAGGCGGGAAGGACGTGGAGAGGAAGAGCGCAACACGCGAGCATAAGAGATATTAGCATAAGGCGGGAGCCGGCGAACCTGGCGCCTCGCCTCAGGAAAAGATAAACGCTCCCGGTGCTTCAGGTTGAGGACGGCCGCCTCAAGCTTGTAATGGACACACGCACGGGAGAAGGTAGGATGGGCCTCACCGCAGTTGAGGCAACGAGCCTGGGGAGAAGTGCACTCCGACTTAGAGTGACCTTCGCCACCACACAAAGGACAGAGAGATACAGTCCCGGAGCAGCGGAGGGCACCATGCCCAAACCTCCAGCACTTGTTGCAGAGCCGAGGAGAAGGAATGTACTCCTGGACAGAGCACCTGGCACCAGCAAGAATGACAGAGGGTGGAAGGGTCCTACCATCAAAGGTAATCTTCACAACCCGGAGGGGTTGACGGCGACTACCACGAGGGGGACGAGTAAACGTGTCCACCTGGAGAATAGAATGGCCCTGGGCAGCGAGGATATGGCGAATATCGTCGTGGCAGTCGCGCAGGTCCCGAACACCGGTTGCAACATGGGGCGGGAGCAAAATAGTGCCAACACTGGCATTCAATTGAGCGTTCTTCGAGACCCGAACGGGGGTCTCGCCAAGGCAGGATAAGGCAGCCAAGCGGGAAGCAGCATCCTGAGAAGGAGCAGCAACGACACGCGTACCGAGACGAGTGGGGTTAAAAGTAATGGAGGCATCCACGGAATCGATGAGATGTCGATGAAGGGAGAAATCGTCAGGAGGCGCAGAATCAAGAGGGAGGAGATCAAAATATTTGGCCCACGAAGCGGGACCAAACAAGGCTTGATAGGTAGCAGAACTGGAAGGAATCGAGCGAGGGCGGCCGTGACGAGAACGGCGGTGAGAACCCCCAGAGAGAGAGGGGTTAAAAGGCGCAGTAGTTACAACTAGAGAAGGAGCCGCGCCAGGGGACGAGGTAGTCACCACTGGGGGCTTGGGGCTCGACCCAACCACAGAGGAGGGAGGGGAGCCAGGGGAAGGAGTCAGAGAGGCCAAAGGAGGAGCAAGGTCGGGGCCCAAAGCAGCGGAGGCTACAGAGCCCGGTCTTCCAATACGGACCGACTCGGGGGCTTGGTCGCCCACCCCACGAGCCTGAAAAGGTAAGCCAGAAGCAGCCGAAACAGGGGTTATCATCTTGACGAAATTACGAATTCACTCACGAATGTGCCCCCACACCCACCATGGAGCCACAATTAGAGGCAGGACACCCAACAAGAAGCTATCGCCGATCTCGTCGGGGCCTCCTAGGGGTGCGTCGTGAGTATACGCCCCACAAACGCCACCTTAAGAAACCGACAGTCCGTCGAGATCGGGTTCAGTGACGAAGTGGGGATTGACAATAAAAGGTTCCCCTCGCTCTCGACGTCGGGTACTGCAGTTCTACGGGTGCAAGAGTATGCCTCCTCAAGCACCCGGGCGTCAAAGTAGAAGAAGTCCAAGGGAAGAACCAGAACGAGCAAAAGGTCGGCAGGAAACGGCAAGCAGATAGGAGAAGAGGGGGGAGAAAAACGAAACAGAAGGAAAAGGAAAAGATGCCCAGCAGAATTGGAGAGGACGGCAGCAGGAGCACAAGGCTAGAAAAGGACAGAGGACTGTCCCAAGGAGCATCACACTCCGGCAGCCGCCCACTAAGCCCCCAGACGGCGACAACGAGCTGAGCGGGGAGGGGGTATGGGAGAGCTAAAAGGCCCGGGCCCCAAAATAAACTATCCAAAGTAGTAATAACTTGCTACTAGACCATATATGTTAGTCTAAGGGTTGATCAATGCGCTCCCACACAGGAAGAAGGGATACTCTGCAATTCATGTACTTATTTATTAACCCCTTAACAACCCCCCATATACACTCACACCAATAACAATAATAATAATAACTTTACCACACTATCTTACGTTAAAAGCCTTGGTCCACGTAGGCAGGATACAAGGTTTACACTAAGAACAAGCTAGGGTAAAGTACTACTGGATAAGCACTGAAGCTGGATGCAGCTTAGGGTAGGGAAACCACGTGGGACCCTAATACAAAACACAACACTTAGGGGTACCCAAAACACTGGCAAATACTACCCCCAGGTCTCACCAATCGTTACTACCAGAGTAGGTACACTTAATAATGCCCCGTACTTAACTTAAGGGTACAGGAACTTCAGGTAAGGGAAATAAGTAAGAGGAGAAGGGAGAAGAGTAGGGGTGCAGCCACAGAGTAGGTCTCATCCGCACGAACGCCAGCCAGAGAAGGAACCTCCTAGCGACCAGCTAGGCCTCCCATGTCGTGGTGCCGGAAGGAGCCTAATTGATCGTGCAGCTAAGCACATAAAAGATCTTCCCCTATGCAACGTATTGTTACTTTACAAATGATTAGAAAGTATTAGTAAGCAAAGTTGGTGCCTATGTTATTATTTAATAATCAACCCCCAGCTCAGTCTTTAAATGCTCTTTGAGAAACAATAATAGTCTTACGTCTGGCAGGGAAGATACAAACAATTGCCGCTCGAGATGCACCCAACTGTACTACCAGAAAGTTTAATAGCTCAATTTTGACCTCTGGTTTCCACTGGAGAACCCAGGGTCGTAACACTCCTCCCCCCTTCAGAGAAAAAAGAATGTGACTACTAGAATAGTAGTCATATTTTTTTGTAAGAGTATACAGAGAATAAAAAGAAAAAACATATGACAAAAACAAAAAATCAATCAAAAACAATTTCTCTGCAAAAAAATACAAAGGAGTTCTCTGAAAGAAAAAAAAAAACATACACAAAAAAATTAAAAGAACAGGGAAGTAAATAAATTGGACACGGAATATTTAATGTCACAGGAGAACCTAAAAAAAAATTAACTAAAGCATGACAGTTGGTAAATGGCTTTCTGTGGCTCAGATGAATGTTATTCAGGCAACCGGGACAGAGCGTCGGCTATCACGTTGAGTCTGCCCGGTAGGTGGGTAATGGAACGATTGAAGTCCTGTAGGTACAACGCCCACCTGAGGATGCGTTTATTCTTACCCTTCATCTGAGTCAGGAAGACTAGTGGGTTATGGTCCGTGTAAACTTCCACTATATTACCTGTGAGGTAAACTTCGAACTTTTTACATGTTAACACTAGCGCCAACGCCTCTTTTTCTACCACTGAATAATTGCGTTGCGCCTTGTCGAATTTCACAGAGTAATAATATACTGGGTGTTCCACCTGATCATCCCCAGTTTGCAACAACACTGCACCAGCACCCGAGTCAGACGCGTCAACATGAATTTTAAACGGTCAGTCGAACCTTGGACTAGCAAGCACTGGGGCGGAAGCTAAGATCAATTTCAAATTTTTAAATGCCTCTGCACAGTCTGATGACCACTTAAATTTAACGGCTTTCTGCAACAAGTCTGTGAGAGGAGTGGCAACACTGGAAAAGTTCTGACAAAAACGTCGATAGTACGCACACATACCGATAAATCTTTGAACGTCCTTTTTAGACTTTAGTACTGGATACTCCAGAATGGCACTTATTTTATCTTGCTGAGGTAACACTTTTCCTTGGCCCACTTCATAACCGAGGTACGTCACTGTGCCTTGGCCAAAATGACACTTTTTAGCATTTAAGGTAAGATTTGCCCTTTTCAAGATGGCAAACTGGCGTAACCTAGCTATGTGGTCAGCCCAATTACTGTCAAACAGCACGATATCATCTAAATACGCCCAACAATTTGGCACCTTAGCGAGTAGAGAGTTCATGAGTCTCTGGAACGTGGCAGGAGCATTACGCAAGCCGAACGGTAACACTTGATACTCAAAAACACCCTCGGGTGTCACGAACGCAGTTAGCTGTTTAGCAGGTTCAGTGAGTGGGATTTGATAATACCCCCTCGAGAGGTCGAATTTCGAAACGTACTTGGCATTTCCCAACTCGTCGATGCAGTCCTCGAGGAGGGGCAGCGGATAGGCATCCACAATGGTCACCTTGTTGAGCTGCCGATAGTCGGTGCATAATCGCCAGGAGCCGTCTGGTTTGGGGACCAAAAGGCAGGGCGAGCACCAATAGCCCTGGCTCGGCCGGATGAGGCCGTGCTGGAGCAAGAAGTCGACCTCCTTCCGTACGATGGCCTTCTTTTCTGGACTCATCCGATAGGGTTGAAGGCGAATAGGAGTGTAGTCCATCAACTCGACATCATGGCAAATGGCATCAGTCTGGGTCGGGACCTCCCCGAACAGACTGGAGAATTCATCAAGCAACGACTGCACCTCTTCACGATGGGCCATCTGCAAATGGGACAGTCCCTCCTCCACAGCATTCACAGAACTAGAATTATTGAAAATGAGATTAGTTGGGTCCCCAGAACAATCATCTCCTCTCACTGGAAATGGAAACATTGGTTAGTGCAATATGGGCCTGGGGCCCTGGAACTTCAGTCGATTTACATGTATGAGCATTACCTGGTTAAGTTTGTCAGAGTGCCTCACTTTGTACGTGAGGTCCCCAGTCTTTTCTGTCACAATGTAGGGGCCTTCGTACTTGTGGGACATAGTGTTCCCTAGTCGAGGCTTTAATACCAGGACAGGGTCGCCAGGCTGAAATACCCGTAACTTAGATTTAGCATCGTTACGTTCTTTCATCTTTTCTTGGGCCTTGCCAAGATACTTTAATGCAGCCGCCTTGCAGTCCTTGAGTCTCTGGTGGTGTTGCGCAAAGAAAGCCGAACCTTCGGTTAACGTTACATTCCCTAACAGATTCTCCTGTAACATTTGCAAGGGTCCACGAACTTTATGGCCAAAGACTAACTCAAAAGGAGAACAACCCAGTGAACTTTGTAATCCCTCTCTAGCCGCAAACAAAACATACGGTAAATTCTCATCCCAGAAGGTGTGGGAACTCTCGCACGATGTCTTCAACATCTGCTTCAGAGTTAGATGGAAACGTTCAATTACCCCCTGACTCTGTGGATGGTATGGGCTGGAAACCTTATGAGTTATTCCATGTTCCTTACAAAATTGCTCAAAAATATCAGACTTAAAATTAGTACCATTGTCAGTTTGCACGACCCGAGGCAGTCCAAAAGTGGAAAAAAATTGCAACATACGAGCAACAACAGTTTTTGCTCGGATGTTCCTTACAGCAAAAGCCTCTGGGTAACGAGTAGTGATACACATCATCGTGATTAGGTAAATATTACCAGACTTAGTTCTAGGTAATGGTCCGACACAGTCCATTACCGCATGAGAAAATGGTTCCTCTGGCACGACAATAGGCCTTAGAGGAGCTTTAGGTGGAGTCTGGTTTGCTTTCCCAACCAGTTGACAAACAATACACGCATTACAAAATTTTGCCACATCGCTTCTCAGCTTGGGCCAGAAAAAATACTTTAAAATATTGTGATACGTAATATTTATACCTTGATGTCCCCCCATAGGATCATCATGAGCAGCTGCCAAAACACTTTCTCTATAGCAGGTCGGCAACATAACCTGGTGGACTACCTCCCACTCATTTGACAAGGGAGCACTGTGTGGTCTCCATTTTCTCATCAAAATCCGATCATTGTAGTAGTACCCAGTTGCTGCGTCTACAATTTCCTCCATAGAGACGGCTGTCTCATGACAATCTGCAAGAGTGGGGTCAGCTTTCTGTAACTCACTCAAGGAGGCATCTAGGCCTTGGTCAGATGCCATTGGCCGAGGCTCAACAGTGTTCTCCTCCACCTCCCCACTACTCTCGGTAGATGGCGGTGGCAGGCTCTCCACAATGTCCTCGGCCACGTTATTGAGTCGGGCCATGAATGTGTCCGCGAGGTCCACTTGGTTTTCACCACTCGGAAAGCTCCTCGTGACCTCGGGATTTACCACCTTGGCAAGCACAGGGCTGCCCTTACATTTAAGTCCCATAGACCTGGTCACCGCGCACGCAGGGTACACAACATTATCCTCTGCGGCGGGTGGATCCAGGCAAACCTTAGGGGTAGGCAACATAATAGGCAGTCTGGAGTCCCCTACCTTATCCCCTGCTAAATCATTACCAACTATTACATCAACATTAGGGAAAGGTAGGTATGAAGTGACTCCGACTGTACAAACACCCTTGTGGAAATCAGATTCCAGGGTAACCTTATGGAGGGTTACTGCTCGAGTATCACTAGTGACACCCTCGACCAGTACCACCTCTCCAGTGTCGAGAGTGTTGGCACCTTGCAACGCACTCTCTAAAATTAAAGTCTGGATGGCACCGGTGTCTCGGAAGATCACCACGTCCTTCCAGGAAGAACCCTCAGACAAAAGTAGTCTCCCTTTCGATAAGAATGGGGTAAGCAAGTCCAACCACTGTGGGTTGGAGGTCTTACTCCCTAACCCTTCCGAAGGCCTCAAGCCCTGTGTCACAACTAGAGCATTGGGTCTTTTTTCCGGGTACAGTTGCCAACAACGGCTAATAGTGTGGTTTGGACGATTACAGTGACCACAAAAACGTCGGGGAGAAGAGACATTACTAACAGAATTACCCTTCGGTTCACCCTTAGGTGCCGTGGGGCTAGACACTTTAACAGGGTTAGTTATGTCTGAAACAGAAGGTGCATTAGGTAAAGGGTTAGAATGAGCTGGTCTGGACTGGCTGTGGGTATAAGTTTTGCTACTCTGTGGGGTATAATTATTTTTATTGGGCCTTTTGCCCGCCAATTGGTAGTTTTCTGCCAACTTGACCAAATCCCCTATTTTAGAATTTAACTCTATCCTTCCTTTAACGTACTGTGAAACATTCTCTGGCATAATATCTATAAAATGCTCCATTAAAACTAAGTTCCTGAGAGCCTCGTATGTTTCGGCTTTCGCCGAGCGAATCCATCTATCAAACAATCTAATTTGATCACTAACAAATTCAGTGAGCGGTTGGTTGTGAGTAGGCCTAAGGTTGCGATAAACTTGGCGGTGAGCTTCAGGAGTAATTTCATATGCCCGCAAAATACATTCCCTGACTTTATCATATTCAAAACACTCGTCGTCAGGCATGTTTATAAAAATATCTTGTGCTTTACCCCTAAGTCTTCCCTGTAGGATTTTCACCCACTCTTCCTTTGGCCAGTTCATGGACGTGGCCAATCTCTGAAAATAGTTGAAAAACCTTTCACGGTCTGACTCGGAAAATTCAGGCAAATTATGCTTTTTCTCATAATGCCTGGGGTTTGAATCCCCGGCAGGTGGAGGTCCAGTGGCATTCGCTCTAATTCTAGCCTCCTCGGTTTTGAGTCTTTGCTCCTCTAATTTTATTTTTGCTAACTCTAAAGCTAATTCTCTATCCCTGAGTTGCACTTTCTGCTTGGCTAGGCTGGCATAAAGGTGTATCACTTGCCAATAGTTCTTCATCAATACAATGTTGTAATATTTCATTCACCAAAGTCCACTTTTTATCCGCGCCATTTAATTCTAGGCCAAATTCCTTGCCTAACAATACTAAATTAGACTTTTTAAGTTTCTTTATCTCTACCACTGAAGGCTCCCCTGCCAGTCTCTGCATTTCAGATGACATCACTAATAATTTTAGCTCCCAGCCAAAGAAAAAAATTAAAAAATAAAAATTTGGAAAAAAACAAAAATTTGCACGGCCCCTAACACAAGGCCACACTAACCTTAATCATGAAGGGATCCAGCTGGGTGTTCAGTCAGTGCAAGAATGTCCTTAGCTAGATGAGCTGGACCCTAGGCTAGCACACAACCGTTCTGCGGAAAACAAAAAATTTTAATTTTGGCACTCAAGAATCTAATTTTTTACACTTATAATGTTCATCCCGGACAGGCCCCCACTTGTTATAAATAATGGTGTGTGGGGCTTCTATGGGGTACTGGTACTATTAAGGGGTAAGGGTAGTTAGAAGAGAGTATCAAATATGGGAGAGCTAAAAGGCCCGGCCCCCAAAATAAACTATCCACAGTAGTAATAACTTGCTACTAGACCATATATGTTAGTCTAAGGGTTGATCAATGCGCTCCCACACAGGAAGAAGGGATACTCTGTAATTCATGTACTTATTTATTAACCCCTAAACAACCCCCCATATACACTCACACCAATAACAATAATAATAATAACTTTACCACACTATCTTACGTTAAAAGCCTTGGTCCACG